>NC_043755.1:31588801-31734061 GCF_902148845.1 Salarias fasciatus | reverse complement strand
TGGCGTGTTTTCAGGGGCTGATAAGACTTAAGCACATCTGATGAGCCATAACATTATGACCACCAGCCTGACGCTGTTCGGTCTCTGACCGTCTGCTGTGATAGCCGTCTCCACCAGGATCAAACCAGATCTTTCAGCTCCTCTAAGTTCCTCCTGGAGCCTGTCAGAGAGTCTTGGCTGCTAATCCGCTGGTTCATCAGCACTTTGGTTTCTTGGAATGAGCAGTGGAGGCCTGAAATGTCCTGACTGATAATAGTCTGACTGCTGAGAAAATCACCTCAACCATCCCACTCTCTATTGTTCTGCTCCTGAACATGAACTCTGAGGACAGACTGGTCATTTCCTACCAAACAGTTCCACGAAAATGTGGACCGAATGCGACTATTTCAATCAGTGTTCAGTGTGAGTAACATCCTCACAGTAGAAGTAACCAAGAACATTAAAAAAATACATTTTGTACTTTATACTGAACATATTATAAATAGTTGTTTTTTCCAATATGTTTTAATGGAATAAATATGCGAGCGTGATAATGTCGTCCTTACTTTTCCAGGATGGGTTTCCGCTCCTCCTCCCTGGTCTGACACAGCGTCTTGGCTCTCTCCAGCAGTCGGGACGCCTTCGCCTCCAGGTCGTCGTAAAACTCCTTCCCCTCCTGCGACTTCTTCATCAGGTCCTCGTAGGCCTCGTAGGATCCCACCAGGCCCTGCACCGTGCCGTTCCACTGCTGCTCCGTCTGGCTCAGGCCCTTCCGCACCGAGGCGTACTGCACGTTGGCCTCGGTCAGGGCCTTCAGGATGTTCTCCTGCGCCGCCAGGTTCTGGTCGATGTACACCTTCACCTGCTCATACTTCTTCAGCTGCTCTTCGAATATCCGCTGGAAGGAACGGGAGGGTTGAGTCTCACACAGACCCATCCTCTGTACTCTCAGTTAAAACAGTCCACCTCTCAGTCTGACCAAAAAGATTTCTGATCCAACTGTTTGACTCGGTGACAATGAGACGGAAACAGTTTTTTCTTGAAAAATGTCTCGATTTCCACAAAATCAAATAAATACCACTGAAAATTATGACAATTATCTCAACAAAAAGGCGATTTTAGTGACATCTTCTGGTGAAATGTCCAAAAAACTTCTCCTACAGCTGTTGCATTATGGGTGTTTTTACAAACTCATCCTGACGGGATGACTTAGAGGCCAGTTTGATAACAGCCAGGAAGCTCGCTCACTCGCTCTTACCTTCATGTCGGCTCGCTCGGTGGTGACGAGGGTGGAGGTGATGTCGTCCTGCTGGATCAGGTCCCGGAGCTGCTTCTCCAGAGAGCTTCTCTGCTCCCTCATCTCCTGCACCTTCCCCAGGATCCGCTTCATGCACTGCAGGCCTGCTACCTCCTCTGCACACACACACACACACACACACACACACACACACACACGCACACGCACACGCACGCACACGCATGCACACGCACGCACACGCATGCACACGCATGCACACGCATGCACACGCACACCACAAGAGCAACAGAATTACATTCAGTTTGACGCACATGACAGTCTTCATAGTCTGAATCTTAGCTGCATACTATGAGCATTATGAGTCCAGGGGCGTCGTACAGGAGGGAAATGTTAGGACAAATCCACGAATCCCTGACAGACAGGGGACTACATTTTCAAATATGGTCAGAAACAATCAAAACTATCTCTTTGTTTCATCACAGAGGATGATCTTAATTGATTTTGATCGAAAAGGTAAGATATACTTAATAAAAAAGATTGTCTTTTATTGATGTTGACAATTTTCCATCCTGGAATTTTACAGTAAATTTTACACTGAGACTTAAAATATGGCTTTTATCACTTTTTTTTTTTTTTTTTTTTTAACATTCTCTTGCATACTGCAGACTGTTGACGGTACAACCCACAAGCAGTAAGTACTGCAGTACTGGAGCTATGTAAAGCCTTTCATGGATCTGTTAGGTCCTCAAGATATAGTGACAACAGCCGCGCAGCGGCGTGCACTGAGGTTTGTTTTCATGGGGCCCAGAATTCTAGGTGGTGCCCCGATTGATTCTCTAACCATTCTGTATAAACACCTCAAACTGTCCTTTTTAAGTTACAGAGCTACAGAGGGTAAGATACAGAGGTCTTTCAGTTTTTCTTCAGATTTGACACTAAATGATCTGAGCGGCTGAATCAGGAATGTTCCTCACCCTCGCTGAGCTGCGGCCGCGGCAGCGCCTCCTGCAGGCTCTCCAGCGGCCCGCCCAGCAGACGCAGGTTGCTGATGTGCAGGTTCATGGCCCGGTGCAGCTCGGTGTTGGTGAAGCTGGCCTTCTCGTGAGCCTCCATGTACTTCTCCAGGTCCCTGCGGATCTCGGCCAGCGCCTGGCTCTGGGCGGCCGGGTGCAGGTCGGCCGCGGCGGGGCCGCCGGCCTCCTGGACGGCTCGCTCGCCGGCCTCGTCCGCCTCCAGCACGTCTCTGATCTCCTTCAGCGAAGACTCCACGTCGGTGAAGACGCCCGAGAGCACTGCACAGGACGGGAAGGGGTGATTCACACTGAACACTACAATTAAAGACTCAGGAGGCTTTTTCACTTCCTGTTCAGATCTGGACCCATTCAGAGATCTTCTGACGTTTTATAACTACCGTATTGGCCCGAATATAAGACGACTCCGATTATAACACGACCCCTATTTTTCAAAGATCACTTTGTGAAAAAAAAAAAAAAAATGCTGAAGACAATAAGGTCACTCATAAAAGAAATTTTTATCATACAATTATTATAAACTCAAAAACTCACTTCTGAGATAACATTTCACGAGATATAAAAAGGCTCAAGGTGTCCAAACTGCATATATGATGTAAATAACTTTCCAGTGCCTTTAGCTGAATCACGGCTCTCTGGTGGTGGACATTCCATCTTTCTGTTTTTCAGTGACGTATTCACTCACCCTTCTATCAGTCTCTCTGAAGCGTCGCTCTTGGGACCACAGAAAGCTTTTCTCATAGCGTTAGCATCTGTCGGCGTTTTTTCTGTGCTCTCCAGTATCGAACGAGGCTCTCTGCTACAAATTATCTCCTGGCGGCTTGGCAGTTGTTTGATGACTCTGCTGCGTTGATCACCATCAGTTTAAAGTTGGTATCATAACTTCGCCTCTGTTGTTTGCTCAGTTGTCCAGCGTTCAGCCCCTTTGTTCCAGACAATCCGCCATTTTTCATCAGATCATTTGATCTCATTTCATCACTCCACTCGCTCTCTGGTCAGTGATACTTTGGTTCCATCTAGTGGCGCGGATGGGTATTGACCGATCCGCGATTATAACACAACCCCATTTTTTGGATGCAATTTCTGGAAAAAAACATTGTCTTATATTCGGGCCAATACGGTAATTTTCACTCAAACTAATGTACATACTTTTTTTTTTTGGTTAGATATAACGACGTTAGCGGTGACAGTAGCTCAGTTGGTAGAGCGGGTCGTCTTATAACCGGAAGGTTGGCGGTTCAATTCCCGCAGGCGTAAAACTGTCGTGTCCTTGGGCAAGACACTTCACCCACCTTGCCTACTATGAAAGTTGTGAGAGTGAATGGTTGGTGGTGGTCGGAGGGACCGATGGCGCAGATTGGCAGCCTCGCTTCCATCAGTCTGCCCCAGGGCAGCTGTGGCTACAGTAGTAGCTTACCACCACCCAGTATGGAGAGAATGAATAATGCAATGTAAAGCGTCTTTGAGTGTCCAGAAAAGCGCTATATAAAACCATTGCATTATTATTATAAAGAAAAGATGAGCATAACTGAACTCAAGTGTGTCTTTTCCCAGCCCCAGGTAGGTATTTAAGAATAAAGAATAAGATCTGAACCAACTGACTGCAGTTTTTATTATTATACAACATAAAAAACACATCTTGAGAAACAACTATGGAATTTTGGGGCTATTTGAGCAGAGAAGAGATGCTCAGATGAGACGACACTTCCAGCAGCGTCTCCAGACACGCTGTAAGAACTGATCACACATCGCAGCCATTTTATTTGCATTTTTTGTTTGCAGATTTACTTCCACCACTGTGGATGGGATACTTTGAAACAAGTTTCATGTGGTTCATTTTATCTTCATTTTAATTATGTAGCGTATCCTAGTTCATGAATGCACAACGTTGACACCTCGGTAGAGGTTACAAGCGAACTCGGCTCCACCTGCCCCATTTAAAGCAATAACTCCACACCTGTCAAACTGGCTGATTTGTAACAAACCAACCAGTCCCCGGCTCCAGCTTCACTCCTGCGCTCATCCTGCTCCTCTGACGGCGGCGCCACTCACCCTGCATGGACTGGATGAGGCTCTTCACCGTGTCGGGCCGCACGCTCAGCGCCGCGCACTTCTCCATCAGGACGGGGGGGATGTGGCTGTACATGTCCAGGTTGTCCACGGACTCCGGCTCCAAACCCAGAGAGTCCATGAACTGCCTGCAGGAGGAGGAGCAGTCACAGGGATCAGTCACAGGAGACTGGAACCGGCCGGAACCGGCCGGACAGAGGATTCATTCTGGATTTTGGAATCCCAAAGGGGTTCATTTAAGATATTTCAATGAGAGACCAGAGATGCTGAACTTCCTGTTAGTGAAAGAGCATCAGAGCCATGCTGAGAGTGATTTTTTAAAAACATGAATGCTGCAAGATGCCAGATTCAAAGATGGTTATTTTTCCAGATATTTTACTGTATTTTGCACCAAGTAGCATAATAGAAAACAGCTGTATGTTGAGATCTCACGCATTTGTCTGGATTGTCTAAAAATGTCTCGTTCACTCAAGGTAGAACTGGGTTGTGTGTGGCTGCTGCTTCTCATGCACACACACACACTCGTGTACTCACTCCAGAGTTTCATTCTTGCTGTCGATCTTGGCCATGACGTCCCTGAGCAGCTTAGCTTTCTCCTCACTGAAAGATAAACAAATAAATAAATAAATAAAAGCAACCATCAACACCAACATCTGAGAGTACTCAATGTGTGAAAATCCACCAGAACTCAGAGTGCTTCTCTGTACCTGTAGAGCGAAGAGGCTTCGTGAGCGGCCATGGGCACGAGTTTACAGAAGAGGTCGGGTCCGGTGACCGAGGGGTCGGTGGGATTGACCGGCAGAGCCTTGACCAGCGGAGCGCCTGGGAAGGAAGAGCACAGATCAGAACAGGCTGACAGCTCTGAGCGCCACGTTTAGGTTTTAACTCAGGAACAAAACCGTAACAAATTCCCTTCAGGATCATAGCAGACTGCAGAGACGACAGTCTCAGGTGAGAAACCACCAGCAGGAAGGAGCAGGTTAAAAACAGAACTCTGACAACCACAGTGAAGTTTCACCTTTGACCGAGGCCAGAGTCTCCAGAGAGGGAACCGTCTCGTGGTAGATGAAGTCGTTATCCTTCTTGGCTGAATTAAACCTGCAGATTGAAGGAGACGCCTCATGTATTTATCAGGAAGTAAAAAAATGCAACTAATAATCAAACTACACGAAACGGCTTCAACAGTCTCATAAAACTGGACTGACTTTCCACCGATCACGTCCATGGTGAACCTCAGGGCCTCCTGCACGCTGTCGGGTTGACCCTGGGGGTAGAGACCAAACAGGACGGATTCAGGCTTCGTTCACAAAAACAGATCACAGACAGAGGCAAGGGGTTCTGGGAGGTCAGAGAGAAAAACTGCACCTTGGCTAACTTGACGGCTTCGTTGAGTTTGTCCAGAGAGCTCTGCAGGTAGGCCAACTGCGGCAAACACAGCAAACCATCAACAGAGAAACCATCACATTTTCACTGCTGCTGCATCACATTTTTACAGAGGATTTCATTTGCGTGTCTGCTGATATGACTGCTTTATTTTCATTTAATCCTTCTTGCTTCACTGAGACATATTTTTGTTGAAGACGGCTGAACAGTCTCCGTTTCTCAGACTTCACCGACCGTCCCATCACAGAACAGAACGCGTGATGAGCGGATCGTCTCCAGAACTAAGGCCAACCCAGTGAACTAGTGAAGAACGATCAATGGAATGAAAATGAGTGAATAAGATACATTCAGTACGGCTGCTCTGCTTTTCTTCTAAAGGCTCAGTTCCAGCTGTTCCAGCCTGTGTGTGAATCTGACACATCTTCAATGTTTGGTGACGGAGCGAAACGAGTCACTTTTAAAAGGAAACTCAAGACCTTCGTTTTTAATCCAGCTTTTATTTCATCTTTTGATCATTTGTTTTGTTTTATTTTAATATTTTGACATATACCTTAGAAACTTGGCTATTTACTACTTTATTCAGTAACATTTTATACCTTATGGAAACATTTTAA
This sequence comes from Salarias fasciatus, assembly GCF_902148845.1. NCBI lineage: Eukaryota > Metazoa > Chordata > Actinopteri > Blenniiformes > Blenniidae > Salarias > Salarias fasciatus. The sequence goes on along the minus strand of NC_043755.1, from coordinate 31,727,726 downwards.
TTACTCAGTTTGAGTTTTATTTTCTATGTATATTTTATCTTTCCAGTTTTTATTGCTTTTTCATATATTTGTATTTTTTTTCTACATTTTCTGTGATATCCAAGCTTTTTCACTTGTGATCATAATTTCAAGCAGCTATTTTGATTTCCTGTTTTTGATATTGTCTGCTTTTTATATTCTAATAACTTTATGAAGTACGCCTTTGTTGTCTCAAACATCTGGAGTGACTTCTTTGTTTAAAAAAAACAAAAACAAAATGGGAAGACAAAGACTTTTTAGAGAAGCAAAAAATGTGAAAAATCCTAATTTGTCACGTATTACCAGTAGGTTTCACTTTGCGTTCAGTACAGACACACAGTCATGGTTACTCTCTGCTCGGTGTGTGTGTGTGTGTGTGTGTGTGTGTGCGTGCATTAACTGTTCTGTGCATGACTCAAGATGCAGCCTCTCTGCATTTCATCTTTTTTTTGTTGACAGTTTTAATTCAAAGCTCAGTCCAGACAGATGATCAGAGGGGAGATTCCGAGTCTTCACGATGAAGCACTTTCTCTGTCAAACGACTCAATGAATGAATACTTGAATTGGGTTTTTTAACTCTTGCAGCATCAAAACCTGGAGATGAAGCTTCTCATTGGATAAATTGTGGTTTTGCTTATTAAATAAATACAATTTAGTTTAATCAAACTTAGAGATTGTTTGGAAAAAAAAAAAACATCAGAAAAGCATGAACACATGATATCCTGAAAAATCTGAATGTATAGACTGTTATGATACCAATGAGTGTAATATCGTAAAATCTGAGGATAAGCCCATCGTATAAACAGTGTTATTAATATTTCCTGATTCAGCGTTCCCTCAGTGAGCCTCTGGTCTCTTGTTCCTACCCGCTCTCCGTACTTCTGCTGCTCCTCCGCCTGTTTTCCCATGTGAAGCTGTAGGAAAGCAAAAGACGACACGTTTGTGTGTACCTCTGACTAATTACACACTCCCACACACACACAGGTCCACACACGCACTGGATCCCCACAGAAAACACACTCACGTGTGCAATAGCAGCGAAGTAGTAGATCTTCATCTGGACCAGCTTCTTCCAGTCTTTCTGGATCTTTCCCAGCATGGAGGCCGTCTCAGAGTTCTCCAGCGCCCTGCAGGCCTCTTTATAGTAATCCACCACCTGCAGCACCACAACCACAGCGATCAGACTTTAAACGTGGCTTCAATTATTGATTTGCACACTTATGTGATGGATGTGATGGCAGGAAGCCAAACCTGAGCGCTGATACGAGCCACCAGGAAGCTCTTCCTGTTGTCCAACATGGATTTCTCCAGAAGACACTCCTGGGCCTGGCCCTGACAGGAAGAGGGAGAAACTGATGGGTGATAATGGTTTCCATCACTGTTCGTGTCTATTAATACTGAATTACCATAACATTACGACTGCTGACGGCCAAACGTTCACCACAAACATCAAACAGGAAATGAAAGCTATTCACTGCACTGGTGGGTGGTCATAATGTTGTGGCTGCTGGGCGGAGCGCCTACCAGCATCAGGTTGATGTTGAGGTTGAGGATCTGATGGCTCATGTCGACGCTGAAGCTGTGGCTGAAATGGTCTCTCAGGTAGGAGAACGCCCCGGCCGAGCACTGGAAGTGAGTGCAGGACACCTTCATTCCCTGGAAGAGTGAGAGCCGGGAGTCAGCAGGAGTGTGTGTGAGTGTGTGTGTGTCTGTGGACAGTCTTTCTTTCAGCGCTACCTCCTCAGACACCCTGTTGTCCATGGCTCCCAGCATGGAGTGCAGCGCTCCTGCAGGAAATCCGCAGGAGAGAGTTGGTTAGGAGCGCCGCGTACAGATGGGATTCTTCTCACCGTCTCTTTATCTGTGGCTTCAAATCATTTCTCTGTCTGTTTTTTTTTTTTTCTTCTTCTAAAATCTGAGCTGCATTTTATGTATGCTCCTTTTTTTCTTCTCCAAATTGCCTCACAGGAAGCGAGTGTTCGGTTTTCATCACGTAAAATCTCTGAACTTCCTTTAATTGTTTTATGGAGCACATTAAGGAGACGAGGAAAACTCCTGCAGAAAGCTGTAAAACAGACGCGTCTGACAAAAAACAACACAGGATGTGCGCTAAATCTTGGGTTTCTCAACAAAAAAACAAAAAGTCAATAAAGAATATAAACAAGTGACAAAAAAGAAATAATTTCCTCGTAAACATTTCAGGGGCTTCAAAAAGGGACGGAGGAGTTTCCTCCGTCAGTGATCTGAAATCTAATAACATTTGTTAAAACTTGTTTTCTTAAAAAAAAAAAATTAGTAGTTCTACCCTCCATTAGTTCCTTTTCACCTTGATTTTTTTTCTAAGGAAATGAAGAAAATAACGCCCACAGCACACTTTAAAAGGCTCTGATTTAGTTCTTAATTTACTGAGAACAGCAGGGATTGATCCATACTAAAAAGATTCATACAGTATTTATATGTTCACAGTACAAATTCTATCAATTTCTACTAATTTAAAATAAACTCTCAAATAAATCTACTCACCCAGATTGTAGAGGATGCAGGCCTGCTCGTAGCTGATATCGTCATGTGTGACGGTTTTCCCCGAGAAGATTTCCGTCCTGAACGAGTTTTAAACAGTAACAGTGAATCAGTGAGAACATCTTGAAGTTTATGGAGTAAAAGGAATCAGTTCTCATTCACAGAGACAGCGGGTGTTTTCAGAAAGTGGTGTTTTCAGTCGCTCTGAGCAGAGTCGCCATGCAGGCATCCAAAACACAACAAAGGTTTTACATTTTCACTTGAAAATGCTGTAAACAGTGAACAACTAGAGTTGCTGTTATCTAATACCAAAGGAGTGAAAACATTTCATTTCAACTTCTGATTTTCTTGCACTAGTAGGTTTACAGCATAACAAATGTTCTGTATTTTATTTTTAACATTGACTGTAATCCTGTCACAGATATCACTTGAACTAAACACGACCGTGACTCTGCTCAGAGGCGGCTCGTCTTCCTGCCTGCTTACCATGAGATGGGCACGGCGGCCTCCTGGCCGGCTCCCATGGGCACGCGGCTCTGGAGGTAGTGCAGCTGGCCGAAGTACTTCCTCAGAGTGCTGCAGCCCTCGAAGTCCCTGGTCACGTTCACGGCGCTCTGCCAAGCAAAAGAGTTGAATCACCCGTTAGTCCCTGACATCAGTACAATCCCCACTGATCGTCCTGAAACAAGCCATTTCCACACCGATCGATTAGCAGTTAATCTGCATTTTCTTTGCTCTTTCCTGAAATACTGGTGATATCCATGACTGAAAGAAATACTACAAATCCATCATAAAATATTAACAAAAACATGTTCTGTTACAGACTGACTGCAGCAGATTGAACGATATAGCTGATACCATTCAGAAAGATTCATGACAGAAAATTATATATATGACATATATCGACTTTAAATTCCATCTTCTTGTGCGTTCAGTCAGTTTAGATTTTGTAACTCTTCTCTGAAGCTGCTCAGTGTTGTTGATCGCAGTGCAAACGTCTGGAGTTCTTCCAAATTATCTTTCACCACCACACCATTTTATGTGCCCCTAATTCCTTGTATAGCTCTAAAGATCTATCAGGAGAATCAGAGTTTCTATGCAGCGGTGAATGCACCCGTGGAGCCGTCAAAATAAAGATGAACCACAGATCAGCAGGACAGTCTGAGCTGGAACTCGCTGCTCTTCAGCCCCACATCGTCTCCGGGTTCAAAGAACGGCCCGGATTTTATCATCATTCACACTTCAAGAGTGAGAAAACCGATTTAAAGTGAAATCACCTGTGAGTAACGAGCAGAATTCTGCTTCAACAAGCACACTGCCACTTTCTTAGAGTTTGGCTTTCTATGACCACGTCAGTGGCGACACACGGGAATTAACTAAGACCCTGTGTACGTGACAATGTTTCAAGTGAAAACGCATCGATCTTGTATTTTCGATTGAGAAACGAGTGTCTGAAATGCTGAAAATAACGTGGTTTTCCTGTTAGTTTGTGTTGTTGGTTGTTTTTGTAATGAAACCAAAAAAACTTGCACATAGAGAACGGTACGGTATCAACATTAGCAATGGGAGAACGAGGACATCTGGATGGACACATGACCAAGCTGGACAGTTATTACAGTGACTGTCAACTCAAACGGCGCTCTTCCATCACTCTGATCCGGCTCGACTCAGTTTTGGTCAGTGTCCATTACAGTGGAGTCCCGCCTCGGTGTGGGAGGACTCGTCATATCGAGGCGACACGAAACTCAAGTGATGTTATTTGTTCCGTCTGGCTCGAGCTGAATCGGCTCGTCAGCCACCAGGACAAACGTCTGCACATCGATGTTTCTGTGGATCTGATTGGGTTTTAAAAATGGCGGGGCTGACGCTGATGGGCGGGCCGCTCTCCTCGGCCAATCAGTGGCCGGCTGTCTGCCGACGCCACATTTCATGTCATGACACTCTGGAGGTAGACATTGTTGTTGCTGTCTATCTACTTGCACATGAGCAGAAGAACTAATTACTACAGTTTCAAAAAGTTGCGTTTTAAGTAGCTCCGCCTGCCACAAAAGTTTTGCGTTTTCACTTGAAAGCTTTGTTGCGTACACAATGCCAAAGCAACTAATCGTTCTTGAATGATTTGTCACTAATAAGACAATAACTTTCAAATAACCAAACTCACTGAGATTAAAACAATCATAGCAGCATAAAAAAAAGACAAGCTCAAACGCCAACACAACATAAAGAGCCATGGAAACTAATTTCTCCACTATTTAGAATTGTTTTGGTTTTCCCTGAGCATACAAAGGGGTCGTTACTGAGGTTTTCACAAACAAACAAACAAACAAACAAACAAACACAGATTATATATCTAAAGCAATCAACATGCTCCTGTCAGCTATGGCTCAGTTGAAAGGATGGGCCATCTTCCAGTAGAGATAGTCATGGTTCAATCCCTCAGTGGCCTTGGACAAGACAATAAACCCTGAATTCCCTGTGCTGTGTGATCACTTCCATTTAGCTTTTGACATCCTATGAGGTCAACGGTCATGGTGGTCAGTAAAAACGCCTCACAGTCAAAGAGGTAAATCACAGCCTCAGAGGAAAATAGTGGAAGGTGCTCACCTGCCGCAGAGTCTCCAGTTTCTTCATCTGTTCATTGTAGTTGTCTGGATTCTCCCCATAATTCTTCAAGATGAACTAGAAGAGAAGAAGATCAGAGCAGCAACAAGTAGGTGAAAAGGAAAATACATTCTCAATAAAGCGTTTTCTTTGACAACAGCATCATGTTTAACATCATCTTCCACCTCCTGATGGCACCAGGATTTTTTACCATCCCTTAGTTCAACTGTATATGATTAATCTGTCCAAATCTTGAGCCACGGAAAATCTTCTATTGTATTTGGTCACAACCTTTCCTGTACAGCGACGGCTGTAATAAGCATCAATCGGCTGAACGCCAGGTCAGGAGGGAAACCAGCCTGGACACACGTGTTCACTCTTCTTTCTACATGCACTGCTGGTTCACTTTATCTTTTAATCATGGAAGCAGGACAGACACACGCCTGCAGGGAAGATGCAAAGTGACACAGTAACAGGAGAGGCTCCGTCATGTTTTTTACCCTCCACAAACCACAGAGCTGCTTCACTTCCAGAAGTTACATGAGCGATCATCAACAGACTGCCTGATTCCACAGTGTGGCCCGGACTGAAGTGACTCAGCAGGGCAAAGAGCTGCACAACTATCTGATTCAGGAAGAAGTCAGGAAATGGGTCATTAGATAAAGGTGACGAGGTGAAATCCAGCGGGCAGTGAAATTGATCTGATGGTCTGCTGTGTGAACACCAGCTTGTGAGCGTGCTTCCGCAGTACATGTCACCGTGTTGGGCAGAACGGGAGAGCAACTCCACAGTGGGGATTCATTTATCATAAGTGTGTCGAAAAGGTTCACAACTCTGTCTTCTGAATTTAATTCAGAACGTGTGGAAGCATAAACATATCTGTAATTATTAAACATACGTACATGAGCCGTAGGTTTTTCAGTAAGTTCTCAGTGTTGATAAATAGCACTTGTTCTTAAACAGCATAATGAGCTTTCCTGCTCTGTCAATCCAAATGTTCCTTTTTCTCAATGATGAAACAGGAAACAAAAACACAGGGATATTTTCAACCCACTTACCAAAACATTAATCACCACTGACATTAAAATAATCTGTAGTTGCAGCCCTACTCAATAGTAGTATTGACATTTGGTTCATTATTATATCAAAACATAGAACAAGCAAATGTCTGATGTAGCATAAGAGAATCAAAATCCATGTAACAAAGTGGTTTGTTGATCAGTTCTGTCTGGATCAGGTGGTATATATGCTTCATTTGACAAAAGGGTTACAGAGGATGTATTTCCTGTCAATTCATCTTTGCTGTATTTTCATCTTTACTGTGGTTATGCTTGTCAATACTGTGCCCGGGATATTTTAATTACTTGATTTTTTACTCTGTTTTATTTATATTTCAACTTCTGTTCTTTTCTGTGTTAAGTAACGCTACAAAAGATTTCCCTGTGTTATTAACAACGTCTTTCTAACTACTAGAACTTTCTACTAACAAGAGATTAATCACACGGTTGTTACTCTACTTTTTCATAAAATCTATTAGAACGCTCAGGTTTGTCCTAACTCCTCATTAGAAAGCTATGGGATAATAATAATAATAATAATGATAAAACATACTTCAGTGGAGGATTATTGTTTCTTTTCTGCAAAATCCAGATGCCGCCTCCTACCCAGGGTTTAAAAAGCTCAGATATCATGACTTTCTAATTAGGTAAATCAAGCATCTTGCGTGTTAATCTCCATGTAGAGCTGTGCCAGCATTACTTCGTATTTTGCAGTTTCCCTGGGTCTGTGACCTGCTTCAGCTTCAAACCAGGTCATTTAACGAATAGATATTTATTACACCTTTTTATTTTCTGTTGTGGATGCCTCTATAAAAGGATAATCACCACAGTAAATCTGATCTGGATGTTTGCGCTGCCCTCACTCAGGTGCATGTGACAATGAGATCACTGTTGTTTTCATGTAGCCTGACTGGGCCAGGAGGAGCCACACTCAACATTTTTCATCTGACATCCTCACCGGTTTTCTCTTTCGAACATAATATTTTCATTTCAACAGAGTTAGCCACTTAGCTAACAGCTAATTACGAAATTAAAGTTAATCATTATCGGCTACGAGGCAGCAAGCTAACGTTAGCAAACAAAAGGCGGTGGTCTTAGCTAGCTTCCCAGCTACACCTTCTGGAAAATTCCCTTCACCCGGACATAGAGGGGCAGCTATCTTGCTCCGTGAGCGGCGGCTAACACCGACGCCTCGGATAAAGTTATCCCTCCGTCCATAATCCGTGTTGGGCTGACTTTCGACCTCAGCCCTGTTGCTCCACTCCCCGCCCCGCTCACCTGCCTCACGGACGGGTTGAACTGGAACTCCCCAGCCTCCTTCAGATCCAGCCAGATCATCGGCATGCGGGGGACCGCCTCCATCGCGGCCGTGTCCGCCAGTGAAGTGTTTTAATCCCGCTGTTAGTTTTGTAAACGACTCTCCTGAAGATATTCCTCTCCCAAACAACTGTGTCATGTATCCATACACACTCCAACCGGAAGCTGGAAGCGTGCGTGACGTAGGCGCCAAATACGTGTCGTGAGGCATTCTGGGAAATGGAGTTTATGACGAACAGGCTTCGTTAAAGAGACAGAGTGGAAAATTAAGACCAAACAAAGGAGGACATGGCGGAATAGACGTTATTTCTGAACATACAATAAATTTTCATTAACTTCATCACAGTCCATAAAAGGAGTGTTCAACCTGCGGCTCTGGACCTCAATGCGGCTCTTCAGCTGCTCTGGAGCGGATCCCTTAAGCTTCCGTAAAATTATATTTTCAGTCAATAGACACTTTTTTTCTATTTTATTTGTATTCCGTGATTGAAAAAGATAATGATTCCATATCCTGGAGGAAAAATTCAGCTAAATAAGATACAACCACTAAAATCAGGCTATTATAAAAGTAATTGTAATAATACATGAAAATGGTGAAAATAAATTGAAAGGAAAAGGTTTGAAAAAGAAGGAAAATTTTATTTAAAAATCTATCTATCTATCTATCTATCTATCTATCTATCTATCTATCTATCTATCTATCTATCTATCTATCTATCTATCTGTCTGTCTATCTATCTATCTATCTATCTATCTATCTATCTATCTATCTATCTATCCATCGATCTATCAAGACGGGGTCTTTTATTTATGTTCAATAACTTTTTTGGGATGCATTTCCTCTATAGAGACCGTGAAATATCAGGATATCAATCTGCTATTGATTCAAGTCAAATTCTTGGTGATCTTCTATAAGCTTTACTTTTTCTTCTCCGTCACAGTGTTTCTTTTTGCCTCCTGCAGGTGTCACTGCTGTATTTGAACAGCTGCTGCTTGAGGGCATAATTCATTCTCCATCCATGACAGACTGAGAGAGAAAGAGAGAGAAAGATGGTCATGGGTTAATTATGGAATAATCTTCTGACTAATCCGTATTCAGATGAGTGCGAACACTCATCTGCTGCCACAAAACATTGATTGTCATCTCTTTGTATCATGTTGAGTTTTGTCAACACGCGGTGGCAGCGTGCCAGCAGGGCTGGATTATCATATTGACATGGAGAGATGATAATGAGAGAGACAGAGACAGAAAGATGCAGTGACAATTCTCTTTTCAACTCGCACACTGCATGATGACACTGAATACAAACACAATCCAACACGACTGGAACTTTATTTTATACATAAATGCCTCATCCCAGAATATTTTAAATGTATTTTCACTGTTATTTAAAACAGAATTTTAGAAATTAAGCACGGATTCTCATTCAAAACCACGTTTAGTCAATGATTTGACACAAGGGAGAGGAAAAAAAACAGGGGTGAAATATTCAAACTGAAACATGTTTGGACTAAAACCAGTTGTGCATCCAGAAATTTGTAGTTTAACATTATTAACAACATTACTTTTTCAAAATCAGTACACATTTTAGGAAAGAAATCTTTTGTTACAACATATTGCACTGAGAGCTACAGGGAGAGGCGATGACGATGGAAACAACATGCATTGATCCTGTTTGACTGTGACGAGCTGGTTTCATCTATGACGGGTGTTTGTTTTAAATAAAGGCCTTTGCTAGCATGCCAGTGATTATTATATCATTATACTGTGTTTTGCCAAGTGTAGAACCTGAGGTTTGCCTGTCGAGGCCCGTCAGCAGCACTGGATCTGCTGCTTGAATATATGTGTTTACCTGAAAATACACCAAACAGCATTTTAACAAATATACATCAGAACCTTCTATTATTTCAAAATAGTGCCATAATAACCTTTCAATTCAAACTTTGTTTATTCTGTGTTGTGTCCCAGAGTATAGGTGATGAAAATGAAAACATCAAAGAAAAACCCAAACACTTAAAAAGTTTGTTGCATTTTATGAAACTTTTTACTATGTTTCAAAATTAACACATTCCATACTTTATAATGTCAACAAAAAAAGATAGATAGATAGATAGATAGATAGATAGATAGATAGATAGATAGATAGATAGATAGATAGATAGATAGATAGATAGATAGAAACCTTAAATACTGACGCTAATGATACTGACATTTCATTATCGGTCTACATTTGAGACAGTTTCTGTTGATTCTGTAGTCTCATCCATTTATCCACCTGAAACCACTTTACTGTCAAACTTCAGGCTAAAGAAAAAAAGCTGACACCCTTCCTTGGACAGGTTGCAAGTTCATAATAAACAGAAATAAAGTTACTTTAACACCTACATTAAGTCATCATTTATTTAAAACACGTTTGGACTGTTCATAAATAGTAGTAAAAGAGAGAAAAATCCACTTTTTAGGACAAAGTGTCAAGTTTTTATTAGAATTAGTTTTTTTTCTCTCTGCATTTAATTCACCTGAAACTGGTTCAAATTTAAGTCCCTACATATGTAGGCCACAGTTAACACTCTCCTTATATTAAAATGATAAGCAGGCTATTATTTTAAATAATTTATTTAAATTATGAGCATACATCGAAAATCCACAGGCACTTCCTCGGACTCTAATTTTCATATCTATATATAACATTCATTTATAATTTAACGCTCACAAGTCCACTCTACAACACTAATGCACTTTTATTTCATTTTCTCTTCTCTTTCATGCTCTCTAATGCAACCTGTTTCTCCTGGAACATGAGATAGTGTGTAAGGCTCCGTCAAATTGGAGTGAAGTCCCGTTTCCAAGCGGTGTCACATTAAAACGTTTGTTCAAGGGAGAAGCTGCTGCAGCGTCACTTCGGCATGATGTCCACTTTGGCAAGAAGTGGAAGACAAGATGATTTAATCTTTGTTTAACTTTGGAAACAGAGAGAAATGCAGCTATCCATCCACCCTCTGTACTGCTTCTTATCTGGAAAAGCTTCCATCATGCCTTCAGCCCTATGAAGCTAATTTGTCTTCATCTTTCTACGTGAAGCCGACTTGTGTGAATAGAATTGATAATAATTTAGATTTCCATTACCCGGGTGTCAACATTGGTCGATTAGCTGTCACGTCTGTGGCTGCGTGTGACACAGAGCTGGAAAGGCCCACGTCCGCCGCGGCGTCTTACATCATGTCGGGCTCGTAATTACCCGGGAAAGCAAATGTGGGAACTTTCTCTCGGGGTGCGGTTTAATCTGACGTGATGTGAGCTCGGAGTGCAGCGTGGCGGGCGTTCTGTCATAAGCTGATGGATTTTTACTACAGAGAGGGAGGAACTCCACAGCACATCGCTGACAGGACGAGCGCTGCCTGGAAATAAAATCCAAAGCTTCAACACCAACATCTGCTTCCCCGGTTTGACCCAGACCTGAAAAAAGAGACATGGGTGAATCTCTATTACGATGGTTTCAGAACCATGTAATTGGGGTTCATTGGTCTCTTAAGTGCCCATAAGTGAGTGTGTGTGTGTGTGTGTGTGTGTATGAGAGAGATTTCTGCAGCTTCCAAATCTTGTGTTGAAGCATCTTTAATAATTGCCGTAAAGACACGAGAGGAAATTTGCTGGTTTGAGTTCAAACTGCGAGGATTTCCAAGCAGAATGTTGTGAAGTTTGACAGACGTGGGAGTTTCAGGGCGAAGGAATCGCAGCATCACGAGTGAGAGTCGCCGTAGGCAAGGCCCGGCGATGCGCCAGCGGTCCGGCTGCTTGTTACACTCGTTTTAAAGCATTCTGCATTAATCCGCCTCTCAAGGGTGCGACTTCATTGAAGTGCAGCGTAGAGCTGCGCCGCTCTCGAGATGCTCCTGAGCTGCGATGAAGTCCTCCGCGGTTTCCACGACCTGCGAAGCACAAGCCTAAAATTCTGGGAAATTAGTGTGGAAGTGAGAGAATTGAGGTTCTGACCTGAAGATGACTGAGATTCACTTTAACGCACTCGGCCGGCCACTGGAGAGTTTCCCCTCGAGGAATCTGTAGCGGCTTTCCAGCACTGATGGTGTCAAGTCAAGTCGGTTTTATTTATAGTCACAATATCACAAAGCCACAAATTAGCCTCTGGGGGCCCGGCAATCTGCGGAGCACACAGCGCTCTCCATCTTTAGAGCCACAAATCAGACAAAGAAAAATGGTGAGGAAAATCCCGTTTTGTGGCCGAAGACGCGAAGCAGACGTCGTTCGCTCGGGGAAACAATGTATTAACGTAGAATCTGCTCCAGGGCGATCCTATAGGAGTTTCCAGTGAGGTGAGCTTGTTTTGAAAGAATAAAAATCATCCTGCATGAGAGAAGTTTCACACCAGTTAAACCACGCTGTCCTGTTCAAGGTTTTTGGAGCCGGAGCTGATAACTGCCCTGACTCAGGCAGGCTGGCAGTCCCCCCACAGGGCAAGTCAGAGGAAATCACACAGTGTCATACTCATTGGTAGGATCACCAGCTGGCTTATTTTTGGACGCTGAGAGGAAACCCACTCACACACACGGGGAACATGCAAACTCCCCACAGACAGGCCTGAGAGCCCAGACACAAACACCCCCGCTGAGTCAGTTTAAACACCCCACTGCTTGGTGTCGCCGTATTCAACAGGGCGGGGTGTCAAACATACGGCCCACAGGTCCAAAACTGGATCATAATGTGCTTCCAATTTGGCCAAACCACCAAGAAAACTGTACAAATTCCACAGCAGTGAACACAACGCAACGCTGAGATATCAGTGATGCTGTCATGAAGGCTAGCTAGCTAGCATTAGCCTCAAAGCCATGCTGTCAGGGTGCGTTTGTAAAAACATCCATAATGTAACAGATAGAGGAGACGTTTTGTGGACATTTCACTGTATTTTTTACCAGACGTTTTCATTAAAATGGCTTTATGTTGAGATTTTAGTAATTTTTGGTACTCATTGTTTGGTTTTGTGAATTATCAGCACATACGTATACTCTGCAGCACAACAAAGAAAAACATGAATGCTTTAACTGAAATATAATTTCTCTGATTTGGACCACTCTAGATGAAACTGGACTGGACTAAAATGTGTTTGACACATCTGGACTCATCTCAAATCCACTTCTCTGACCTTCAGACCTCCACTGCTGAAATACATCATGGATTTGTTAAAGTTCCAAACATCCATATGTGTTTGTAGCTCTCAGAATATCATAGAAATCATCAAAATCAGCCAAAGACTATTTTTAACTACACGCTCTCAGCAAAACAGCTTCTGATGTAAGACGATGTAAAACATTTTTCATCATGTTCTTAGGTTGCAAACTTTTAAGTTATGGCCTAAAGTGCTGTAAAATCATTTTCTTAGCTGTGAAATGTAGAAAAACAGCCTTTATCCAGATGACTGAATTGAGAGTAACTGAAGCCCTGCTGGACTCATTGTCACACTGTGAGGCTCCATTCTCGGCTCTCCATCTCTTCTGGCCGGGATATTATTATTATTATCATTTTGTTTTTGTTTTTTTCAGTCTCACCATAGGAGGGCGATGTGTCTCCGCTCTGAGCTCCAGAGACACGGCGAGGATGACGGCGCTGCGCCGGGCTGCTCAGCACGACCGGAGGGAGGTGGTCCTGCTCCCGCTGAGGACGAGGAGGAGGAGGGAGGAAGAGGAGGAGGAGAGAGGAGGAGGAAGAGGAGGAAGAGGAGGAGGAGAGAGGAGGAGGAAGAGGAGGAAGAGGAGGAGGGAGAAGTGGAGGATGAGGAGGCGCAGACGCTCCCTGCCTCAGCAAGTTCCACAAGACAGATGCCAGAGACACTGAGACGATGATGGTGCTGCTACAGGTGGGTGGATGGGGAGGGTGGATGGGGAGAGACAGAGACACTGAGGGGGTAGAGAGAGAAAGAGATTCAGATGGAGTTGAGGGGAAGAAAACAAAGACGTGAAGACGATAAAATGAGATGTGGGGACTCAGAAAGACAGACAGAGGGTACAGAGACAAGGAAGGGTAACGACAGATATAAACAGGGATGAGAGGAGACAAAAAGGACGTGATGGGGGTGAGAAAGAAGTGTGAATTGGGAGGAGAGACTAATGAGAGCGACGGGGACAGATGTAAGGACATGAGAGTGAGGCGGACGGAAAGGCTGAGACAAATCAAGTTAAGTCATCTGTTCTCCGACACACAAAGAGGCAGAAAATGACCAAGCACATTTGAGCTGAGGCAGGTAGGAACAAACAGAGAGAGAGAGAGAGAGAGATGGACAGATACATGAGGGCCGGGAAGACGTGGAGACGGATAAATGAGGGGCGTCTGAGCGAGGGGGGAGGAGATGGACAGAGATTACGAGGACAGTAGGAACAGAAAGGAGAGGAGGAGGAGGAGAGAGATGAACAAAAAAAAAAAGAAGAAAAACAACAGAGGAAGCGGAAAAGTGAAGCGCGAAGCAGGAAACGAAGCTGCGAGCTTGCCGGCGTTGGCACGTCTGCACGACCCTCCTGTGATTTCCAAAACACGTCTGATGTTTTTTAAGTGCGGCTGGCGCGGCCTCCGCCTGGTGTTGCTATGGTTTCGGTGGCCGTGCTGCCTCTCTCCGACACAGAGCCACGCTACCGGCAGCCCCCGCCGTGACGCCCACGTTCAGACGCCATCTCACACAGAAACCCATCGCTCCGGCAAATTCAGATCGAAATAACTTACTGCTGGCGTGAAAACTGTGAACGCACGCGGATGAAAGCTTTACGTAGCGGAGGCGTGCGGGACCCTCAGGTGTTACGGAGCAGGATGGTTTGTGCTTTAGATCGTTTGTTTTCCCTCTAAGTAAGCAGATAGTAGGGCCTGGAGCCAAGGCTGCTGGTTGACCTATGAAAGATACATGAGGCGCGTCGCTGATGCATATTTATGAAACTGTGATCTGCAGTTATGTCTGATCACATTTTTCTCCAATTGTTGCTTATTCATAGTAACTAGTAAGGCCTGAACTCACTAAACAGACTTGCTGGGAATGGGAGGGATATACTCTCCATTTGGTCCAAAGTCCTAAATTCCTCACTGTTTAAGTGCTTGGAGGGTGTTAAATTCCATTTCCCTCTATACTACGTGGGAAAAGTTGCAAAGAACAAGTCACCAGTTGTGTTATATTACCTTTTTGAAGAAAATACTAATGCACTAATACAGAATTTCATAAACAGTGTAAAGCCTTTAGGATTGCTGAAACATTGGAAAAGTTTTATATAAGTGAAATCCATTGACCTAATATATTTTTGAAAAACTAAACAGTCACAACATTTTGGGGAGATGAAGTGATTGTGTCAAAAGAATAATAACAGACCTAGCTGATCTGGATTTAAAAATAAATAAATGAACAAAATAAAACCCGAAACCTGCAGATCAAAGCAAAAAACAGAAATGGTCTGAGAACCACCTCATCCACAAACGTCTGAACCGAGGGCAGAGATCGGAGCTGAGCGGCAGCAGAAAACATCCGTCCTGCGGACTCCTGCTGAGCTCTTTTGTCTCAGGAACTGAAGCATGATTGGTCGGCTCTGGTCTGTTTCAGCCAATGATGAGCGCCTGGCTACAGGTGGACGGACGGCGGCCAACCCTCCGACATCCAGCCTGCTCAGCAGAGAGAAACAGAGAGAAGCAGTCAGGCTGAGCACGTCAAATCACTGTTTCCAGTTAAAACACATTTCATCAAACATATATGACTGATCCATGGGCAGCAAGAAAATGGCTTTTTTTGACTGACGTTCGTTAGTTTGAGGCGTTTCAACATATTTGAACACAACAGTCTGATTCATAACCTCATTAGATTTCAGTTTGGACTAAAACATGAAGTTGTGAAACTGTATTTTTTGGAAGAAATACTATATATAAGAATATGAGACAAAAGAAGAAAAATTTTGATCATACGCAGAGAAGTGCATTTTCAAACATTTTACCGAAGATTGTTGTCATTATCATATTCACATTGTTTTTTCAGAAAAGATGATATATTGCAGGATTTTTGGATAGTATAATAAGTATATTAAGATGTTTATCATTTAAACATCTGTGATTTCAGTACATTTATGATATCTCACATGAGCACGAAAGTGGTAACAGAATATGTATACACAAAAAAATGGATAAAAAGTGATACTGGGAGATCCCACTTTTTCACATTTACCTTTTATAAATGAAATTGGTAATTTACACATTTTCTTCCAGTACTTATTAAACAAACCAGAGGTAGTTTATCGGAAGAGAAAATCACATCAAAAAAATTCAGGTATTCGAATTAAAAAGTTCAGACAGTTGTTGATATACTATCCCATTTCCCTAAGTTCTGTGCCTTCCAAATTATTTTAGAATATGCAGATAATATACCGTATTGGCCCGACTATAGTACAACTCTGATTATAAGACGACCCCTATTTTTCAAATATCATTTTGTGAAAATAAAAATATGTCGAAGACAATAAGTTTACTCATAAAAGAACTTGGCAACAAAGTTACCATTAAATTCCATCAAAAAGGAAACTCTTATCTCTCTATGTTATAGTTACTGGGAAATACTAAGAAGTTACCGGGTAAGTGGTAAAAAACCACTTGACTA
This sequence comes from Salarias fasciatus, assembly GCF_902148845.1. Classification (NCBI taxonomy): domain Eukaryota; kingdom Metazoa; phylum Chordata; class Actinopteri; order Blenniiformes; family Blenniidae; genus Salarias; species Salarias fasciatus. Next base: position 31,711,585 of record NC_043755.1, on the reverse strand, counting down.
CCAGAGAAATACACAGCGTACACACCTAGCAGTACCTAGTAATACCTAGCAAAAAGTCTACATTTCCCAGTGATTACATGGTTATTACTTAGCAATTACTTAGTAAGTACTTGTCGATTAACATAGTTGCTATGTACGTTATAATTACCTAGTAATTAATACTTACTACCAGGTAGTTACTTGGTATTTGCCTGGAATTGGCTTGGTAATTACTCTAAAAGTACTAGGTAATTAGCAGCATAGTTACCCTGTAATTACATGGTAACTTTACAGTAACGTCTTTACATGGTACTTACCTTACAATTACCATGTTAATACATGGTAATTACAATACCGTAAAAGGAAGCGTTACCTCAAAAAATATTACTGCAGTATTAAATAAAAAAAATATATTCTCATTCTCAAAATAAGCAACAATAAACAACAATTAAGTAGCCTCAAAGGTTCAATAACTTTTTTGCATTAATGATGTAAATAACATTATAACCATCAAATTCAAGTTCTGTTCAACTTCATGAACATTAATAATTCAGCCTCCGTGAATGTTGGGTTCAGTTTGGCCTGTAGAGAACAGTTCTTCAGAAAGAAAGCAGGAGATTTCAGCTGGTCTGAGCTTTTATTACTTTCTCCTGAAGGCTGTAAAACTGAAACAAAGAAGATATATATATAAGTGAACATATACATATAATGTATGTATCACAGCATACATCACTGTCTAAAAACAAAACAAGTCAGTATTTAAAATCAAAGCCACTAGCTCAATGCTAATGGAAACGCCCTTAGCATGCTAACAGAATTAGCATCTGCGTTGAAATTTCAAAACAAACCGACAAACGCACAAGTATCAATTTTACCTCTATCCTGAACATCAACTAAGTATAACCCGCGTCCACACGAACGACAACGCGAGAAGTTAAACGCGCGTCAATTTTGAGGTCCGACGCTGAACAACGCGGCGCGTTTTTACACAGCACATTTTGACGCAACGAGTCTGTGGTGGGAAGGCGGGACTTCCGGCCTTTTACTGTGTTAGCTTAGCATTATGGCTGACCCTGTTGAGCGAGTGGCATTTGCTCAATAAAGCCAGATAACGATGCCGTCGGCGGACAGTACGCCGTGCCTGGGTGCACGATATTATCCACAGACGGTCGGAGTTTGGTGAGTTTCACTGTTTGCTCCAGGAGCTGCGCCAGTGTCGCTTTCACCAGTCCCTGCTCCCTGAGCTGCGTCAGCATCTGCTAGGAAAGTCCGACGTCACCCCACAACGATACGGCCACTTATGGGGCCGACCGCGTCTGCGCTCCGTCGGCACAACGTGTAAAACAATTCAAAGCAAACATGACAGAACCTGTAAATCTCTTCACAATTGCATCTTTTTTTTCCGGGGAAACCCCAGAGAAGATTCAAAAGGGTCTGAATTCCTTCCTGAGACGCTCTCTGATTGGTTTGCCGCAAAATCGCGACGCGTCAAAAGTTCAGATTTCCCAACTTCAGCGTCTGCCGCAAAATCGCGCCGCCAACGCCAGAATGCCCTGACGCGCTGCGACAAGGCGACGAGTCGGACGCATTGCGCTTTATCGCCGGTGGAACGCGTGTTCTCATTTGTTTTCAATTATATTTGGACGCAAAAACGCGGAAAGCATTTGGCGGTGTGAACGCAGCTTTACAGGCAGATATTTTCGATGCGCTGTTTGAAAGGATCCTTAGAAAAACAAACAGCAGCCACACTGCTCAGTCTTCTTCTCACACTGCTGTCGGCTGACACTCTGTCCAGCTCACCAGCTCCCCCTAACGGGGCGGCTGAGCCACTGCATACAAGCAGAGGCAGTACAGGTCACCGGGACTTTGGCTCTATCTAGTCCTCCATTATAGTATGACCCCATTTTTGAGAATACCATTCCTGGAAAAAAATATCGTCTTATATTCGGGCCAATATGGTATTTGAAACAGCTGAAAGCCAGGGGTCCGCGCCGCGCCGCTCTCTCTGCTGTATTTCAGGAGTTACATATCAGCTTATAGCACAGCCTGTATAACCTGTTACACAAACACCCACGGTAGCCGAGAGAGTGAACCAAGCGCTCAGCTGAGGTCAGAGCTGGAGAGGAGTGAATCATCAAGTGTAGCATCACATCTGCTGGACGCACCTCGCTTGGAGTAACGCGCTCCAGCTGAGCAACACCTCAAACACGTCCGAGGGCGGCGTGTTGTTGTCCAAGGTGATTGTTGGATAAAAGTGTGTGTGTGTGTGTGTGTGTGTGTGTGTGTGTGTGTGTGTGTGTGTGTGTGTGTCTGTCATTGCATTTCATCCGCCTCTTGCTTTGGTTTGAAAATGGGCCGTTTTAAGGAGGAAAGAACATCACACCATCGGGAAAACGATTTCATTCAATTACTAAGTGCCAGTGCCATTCAGCTTTTATCGGCAATGATATCAGTGGAAGATGAGAGTATTATTCAGTGGTTTTCTCTTGCATTAAGACCTTGATTCTCTTTTCAGGTGGATTTAAATAAATGTGGAAGGAAATAGAAAACTGCTGGCTCGTCCCTGGTTGACACAGTGATGAACGTCTGGCACTGTCACTTCTTAGATTTAGAATCTGGGTGGAGTTTCCATGTTCTCTCTGGGCCTGTGTGGGTTTCCTTAAAGGTCTTGCATGCAGATCTTGACTCACAGCAAGAAAACCCCAGGTTCGAGTCCAACTGCAGACTTTTCTGTGTGGAATTCAAAGTGTTTTTGCACATGAAGTTTTTCATCACAAAATTCACAAATAGGCAATTGAGTGGAAATTGGCAGTAGGTGTCAGAATTAAACCCCGTGGAAACAACAACACTTTTAAGTGAAAACAGAAACCTTGTGTTGCCTTCCCGGGTGTCGGTTTACATGGCAGCGGTGCTGGGAGCCACTGGAAAGGCAAGCGATTGGCTCATCGGTCCTCATGCTGCACAGCAAACACAGACAAGAACATCAATGAGTTCAGTGAGTCTGAATCAGTGAGTATGAACCAATCAGAGGCAGCGTCGAGCCGGTCGGGGCTTCTTCATCTTAGGGAAAAGACAGGGAATATCGCTGAGATACTGCTGAGTGCTGCATCATGGGGGATTTGGAAGAGGATGCAGGCCGGACACCAGCGTAAACCCCTGGACTTCACCACTGCTCTTCAGCACTTGTTCAAACATCTCCATTTCTTTTTCTGTGATTTGATCAATCTTGCCTATTATAATTCACATTTCCTGCACAAAGCCATGTGTTTTTCAGTTTGAATATGCTTCTTCATGGTCACACTTGATCCACTTCAGCAGAATGCATGCAGCATGTGTGATTCACACGTCCTGCAGCATGTGCACGATGCACATGCTTAGATTTACTGACGCAGGACTAAAAATACAGATACGAAGTGATGATGAACATCTTTAGGCACAGCAGATGGGTGTTGGGGGGGGGGGGGGGGGGGGGGTGACGTTCTGATTTGAGCAGGTGAGTGAAAAAGAAACATCAGGAGAAAAGCTGTTTTCTCAGGGGAGATGTCATCATATCTCACAATAAACTGTCTGCACCGAACAGCACGATCCGCAACGGAAACAAACTAATTGGTGGTTGGAAAACAACACATCAATACTGTTATGAGAGAAATCTAAAATTAAGTAAATGGAAAGATCTGAAACAGCGAGAAAGTACAGGGAAGGACACACATCAATTGAATCACATTGATTTATGTTTGTCAAGCGCGCTATTCCCACTCCTGCTCCAGTAACAGAATAGAAAATGTTGAGCTGCAGTCTGACTTGTTCTCTCTCGAAAGATATATATTTTCTTCCTGCAGCCTCCATGGTTATGTAACGATCCGGTCTGTTTCTTGTTTGTCGGAGGACATCGTGTCTGTTCAGCTGGTGGAAACAATCCTTTACCATGAGGTGGGAGAAGCTTGGTCACCATGGCGATGGGGCGGCTTCGGCATCAGCCACGGCCGGCAGCTCATCGCCACCCTGCAGAGGCGGCCGGGCGGGAAACACGCAGCGCGGCCTCAGTACTTCTGAATACTGATCAGGACCTTTTAGCAGGAGGAAACACGGGTCGACATTCTAGAATACTTTATTTTTTTTTTTGTCTAGAAATAACAATGCACACAGTAAACAATTAGGCCAACTGATAAGTTAAAGCCATTACAGACTCTGACCCACTGAGCCATTTTATTGGAGAGAGACAGGCAATTAAACCGCATTAAAATCTTCCACTAATGCTTCTTCAACCTTAACATGACTTGGTATTTTATTCAGAATTGAGGACGATTCGTGAGCTCTGGCACATCAGGTTCCAAAAGCAAGTCACTGTTATGCTGGGAGGCAGCTTTTGAGCTTTTTGTCAAGTTCCACTCAACTGTGTTTTTATCTGAAAATATACTTATGAGTCTCGTCATTCGCATGGGAAACTGGATTGAGATCCAGCTAGTGAACATCGCTGCATTATGACCAACCTTAAGATGTAGGTGCTTCTGGAGAAACCAAAAAGATTCCTGTGTCTGTTTTTGCTTGTCATATAAAGTTTTATGCAAATCGGGCTCTTCCAATCTAGTTGTGTTGTAATGAGAAGACCAAAGTCACACAACAATGGCACTAAAAGTGACCGTAAACTTGAACTGCTTTTGCTTCATTGCATTTTAATCTGGTCTATAGAGACAACACTTGATAGGAGAGAAGTCATCACGCCAGGTGGATTCAAAACGCCAGAAGTTCCTTTATTTGATCAAAGCGCACTGGCAATAAAAAGCAATCTGCTCACGGCAGCAGAGTTTTTTTTTTTAGGCTTGGTGAGCAAAACACCGGGAATAGTCATCCGATCAGATCTATTCAGCTCTGTAGACATTTTATCCAAAGTTTCTAAACCCAAATTTCGGACTTCTTGGATGTGCAGTCAGAGATCCAGGAGCTCAGCAGATATATCGTTTATGTTTGTAGGTTCATTTCCAGGCACTTTTCACAGCGTGCATGTGGTCGACTGTTTGGAAATCATCAGCTCACAGGTTGGCGTCTTAGTTATTATGATGATCTTGAGCTTATCTCATTGATTAGGACACATTTCCCAGGATAAAGGAAGTGTTGCTGCATCTTGAGTGTTGCTGTGCATTTCAGACGCATAATAATCTTGATATCTTATATGACACTGGCCCAGTAGATACTACAGGTGGTTCCAGTTTTAAGACGCAGCTGCACAGGTTTTATTTCCAAGTTTCACTCAGTGAGTGAATCCTAAATAAACAGCTGGTCTGTCTAACACCTAATCAGCTCAAAACCCGGTTTTTCTTCAGTTAGCTGACGTAAGTCTGGAGGAATGTTTGTTTACGGAATATTTGGGACTTCCTGTGTGACGAGCGAGCCCAGACTGCGATGTATGGGGCGGGGAGCGTGCCTCTGCAGCGCTGCACTGTACGGACAAAGATAATCACAAAGCAATTACTGTAAGAGCACTTCATCCCCTCTTATCCACAGATACCCGGAGTGTGCAGATAGCAGCTGGAGGGCACTTCACAGAACGCACAGCAGGAGCAGGCTGCTCATGCTCCCTATCTTTTCTGGGAATCAAGCCTCTGCTCGTTCGCGCAACAACATTTTCAGATGAAAACACAGAACTTTTGTTGCATCTTGAGCATCCGTTTACGTGATATCAGAGCTCGGAGTGACTGAAAATGCTTTCTGAAAAGGCTCCGACTCCGTCGTCTAAATCAAACCAACACTGACGCCGTTCTGCTCAGGAAAGGCTGTTTGTAATGTCCGCCCCATTTCTACCCAGAGAAATCCAGAGGACTGTTTGAGTTTGAGCCAGAAAACTATTTGTTAAGTTGCTGAGAGCTATTTTTCTCTGCTGAGGAAATGTGCTGTGGTGAGTAATAACAATTAGTGCTTTTCTTTCTATTCTTCGTTCTGCCGCTCTGCTCATTACTGAATCATTGAGAGGTGTTTAAACTCCAGGGAAAACTCAATTTTTTTTGCATTAAATCTTCTTGATAGAGAGCGAGAGAACGCCTCAGAAGAGTTAGAGAGTCTTAGAAGTTTAATGCTCGTCATCAGGGCGCAGTTTGTAGAGGATGAAAGAAAAGAACATACAGGGGAAGTTTGGATTTAAAAAAACAGAAGGACGTTTGGATGGTAGAAAAAATATGTATAAAGTGAGAGAGAGAGAGAGCACTGCAGGAGCCTACAGAGAAAAACTGGAAGAAAACTGGAAGAAAAAGTTAGGGGGAAAAGGACAAAGTTCTGAATGGAGTGGACGCATACGAGCACCCCGACTGGATAAAGGACGTCAGCGTACTGCCGAACTTTCAACACACACACACACATCTAAACTCTTAATCTGAGTGACTCCTTTGATAAGATGGTTGACCAACTGTTTAGTTTTCCTTTGACCGCTCTGCACTGCAGAGGGATGCTAGAACATTTATCCAAGGCTTCCCGAGTGCAGCTTCCTCATCATACAGATGTAAATTAGTCCATGGCTAACTCTGGCATATTTACACTACTACTGAAAAAGAAGTGTTGATCAATATGTGTTATCATTGATAAATAAATAAATAAATAAATAAAGAACACACCAAGAGCTTCTCCACTTATGTATCTTTTCAGATGGTCGGTCTGTAACAACTCGGCTGTCTTTTCCAAAGCGAGTCACGGGTGGATAAACACCTCGCAGCAGGGTGATTAACAAACAGACCAGAAACATAAAATTGAGTCCAAACCAGCATTTATTCTACAAAGAAACCCCCAAACAGAAAACCAGCCACTCCTTGCTGGAGCGCTCCTCCGAATGACTTTAACAGAAAACGCCGCACAAAACAGAAAGTCATGAAATAAACCTTAAATGCTCCTCAATGTCCAAAGTTTCGCCCCCAAAGCTTCCCAAGGTCTGAGGCGCACATCCCCCCAGGACTGAAAGAAGACTGAACGGCCGGCGGCAGACTCACGGCCCGTAAACATCCCCAGTCCTCTGGTCCCCGCCGTGTCTCCTCCCCAGTCCTCTGGTCCCCGCCGTGTCTCCTCCCCAGTCCTCTGGTCCCCGCCGTGTCTCGTCTCCAGTCCTCTGGTCCCCGCCGTGTCTCCACCCCAGTCCTCTGGTCCCCGCCGTGTCTCCTCTCCAGTCCTCTGGTCCCCGCCGTGTCTCCTCTCCAGTCCTCTGGTCCCCGCCGTGTCTCCTCTGCAGCCCGGCAGCTCCGTGGAAATGTAATCCAGCGATTCCAAAAGGGCAACAAAGTTCTAATCCCTGAGGCACAGATCCCACCGACAAACACTCCACGGCTGTTAGCTGACAGTAGCATGCAAACAGCCCGCGCGACTGACTGCCAATCCCATGACTCTTTGCGGCTGTGACGTCACACTTCCCATCTCTATACACCAAAACAAACGAACCACAAATGCTTTTTCTGAATTTCATCCTTTTCCTGCAATATGCATATAAACTGAAAGTGTATTTTTATTCTTCAGGCTCTCATACCCCGTTTACACGAGGTTTCAAGTGAAAACGTGTCGTTTTTGTCTTTTGTTTTCAGAAAAGTTCTGCGTTTACACAGCGACGTAGCAGCATTTCCACCGTCTACACCAGGGGTCGGCAACCCTTGGCATCAACACTAGGCACGTTTAGGGCAGAGCGGATTGTAAATCCGTCATGTAAACGCCCGAGTGGATCCGCTTCACTCGGAGCGGATTGTATTTCGCAGCCGATTGTATGAGGTGGTCAACACCGATCGACAATCCGCTCCGTGTGTCATATAAACGCCGCCTGACAGCGGATCGAAAAAAAGGGGGATTATTTGTTTCGCGCATGCGTTCCCTCGTGCGCAGTAAACGGAAAGCAGGACAGTCAAAAACAAGCAGAAGAACACGACGGTGGTTGAAAAACACTTTTTTAATAAAAACCCCGAGAGAAAAAAACACTGGAGGAGAGATGGAAGCGAATCGCGCCACAGTGAGTTGTTGAAAGAGCTCCGTAGCAGCTCCAAGCGATCGGCTGGCTGGTGTTATGGATTAGCTGGTTCCCGTGTTAACGAATGACGGCGGAGGTCTGTGTAAACACATGCTGATAACAGCAGTTGTTAAAGTAAGACTCACAAAACACTTTAAACTTATACATTCACTGTACCTGTCGATAACCGACGTTCGCCAGAACGACTGCAAGTTTCAGTCATCAAGTTAACACGGGCACCAGCTAATTCGAAACATCGGCATGCGGAGCGCAAAGCACAAAGTTTATGAAAGCACTTTTTGGAGTTCATAAAAGAAAAAATATCTTTAAAGATATGATTGTATGTGCTTGACCTGAATGGAATAAATTTCCAGGTATGTTGGAAATCTTTTGGTATTTTGTGTTAACTTGTGTTTTAGTTGATAATGGCACACACATTGATGAGAACATTTTAAACTGGCGCTCCATGACCAAAAGGTTGCCGACCCCTGGTCTACACGGAGACGGAGTATTCTCAAGAAGTCCCTCCAGTGGAGCCGCTGTCCAAAAGGTGTATTTACATTGGCTGTGACCACCATTGTTGTGTAAACAGACATCCGAAACACAACAGAACACAACATCGTGGCGTCAACAGGGCCTGAGTAAACCAGTCCTTCGTGGAGGTGGGACGCTGCTGGGTACATCCTGCACACACACACATATGCAGTCACACACTCGTGAGGAGGAAAAACAAAAGCTTAGAGTACAACTACTCTAGTATATTAAAAAAAAAAAAACCTCTTTACAAATGGATGTGATTTCTAGAGTTTAACGAATTAAATCTATGAAATAAGGTGCAGAGCAAAACCACGAGTGTCTCAGGTAAGACAACAGAAAACGCCGCTGTGAGAGCTCCCAAATCCGCATCGCAGCAACGATTTTTCTTGCCCGGGGATCCCAAATGCTGCTAACAGTAATGGCTTTTATTCTGACTTGTATTGGAAAGTAAATGGATTCCGCTCTCATAAACGGATTCCCCTGCTCCGGCTGTCTCATAACCGCTTCATCCGGTTAGTCAGCTTCACTGAAACACAAACCAGCGGCTGGGAGCCGATCGGACCCCAGGATCCATGGACACGGTGGATGGAGGATCAAACCCACAACCTGGGGAGTAATGGACGACTCGCTTCACACACACACACACACACACGCACACACACACACACACACACACACACCAGCCCCCAGTCCGCTGAACTCAGGATGGCTGTGAGATGAAAGCTCATGTAGCTGCTGTATCTGACGGTATTATGCTAATGTCCCTATCTGATATAAGAGGGGTGACAGTATAGAGCAGGGGGGTGTCAAACATAAGGCCCGTGGGCCAAAAACCGGCCCACCTCCAACTGGAGGGATCCACCAGTAACTTCTGATGTGTCCCCAGAGAAGCTGTCTAACTTTGCTAAACACACAGGTGAACTATCGATAAACGGGAAATGGTGGCGGAGTGGTTAGCAGTGGCGTCAGAAACACTGAAAGCAGCCCAGCTTTGACGGTCTCTGTGAGTTCGCCCTGTGATGGATGGAGGTCTGTCCAGAATGATCCATAAAGTGATCTCGAAGTTGGATGGATTGAGGGGAACGGGTCTGATTTATTGGGTGTTTTCATCCATTTACGGATGCAGTCGCTCAGCAATGGCGACGGTTGCTGTGCAGGTTGCTCCACCATCGGGAGGAGACTCGGACTCGTAGACAGGAAGAGATGGAGGATCAACACATCAACCCTGGGATTAGAGTACGACCTGTTCTGCCAATCAAGAGGCATGTATAATGTAAATCTTAACTCCACGAGCCCTTGAAGAGCTCATTTCTGCTGCTCTGATAATCCTCCCAGCATCTCCAGTGACTCCTTCATCAATATGAAAGTGTAGTCTGTTAACTGACATGTCAAGAAAACTCTATTTATCATCATCTCAGGCACAAGATGAGAAGGAAGGCAGCTTCACTGCCGCAGCCTGATCAGGCGATAAGCAGATATTCTGGAGGCCGGTCTTTCCACCTTCACCTCCTGGTCATCATTTTTGTCTCACTATATGATTTTTAAATGTGTTAGAAAAAACTGACATTAGAGAATGATAGAATTTAATTAGATTAGGTTGTAAGTAATGCATTTTCATCCCCCCTTTCATTCTACGTCTATGCACATAAAGGTTTCCACCTCATAAGTTATTTGCAAGTGAAATTTATGCAAATTGTTTTGCACTGCAGCCAGTTTGAAGCGTTTTTCCTCCCAGCTGCCGGAGCGAAGCTCTTCAGTGGTCACCAGTAATGACCGTCATTACACTGGGCGGCTCCCAGTGGCCAGCAGAATCAGCTGGAGATGAAATGGCTCGGTGAGAGCGAGCGCTGAGTGTTCCTGAACAGCTGTCTCCCCCCTCCCATGTTGTGTGAGGACTAAAGCAGATTGCGGCCGACACGGATCTGCAGACCGGCTCCAGACTTATAACAAGACGTGGGAGACGGGACCGCTTCTGCTCACACGGGCTGCCGCTGCTTTCTCTACCAATCCCCAAATTTTAGCCTTGAAAGCACTTTGTGACCGCGGTCCTTGCAGCATTAGAGCGCTCTGAAGGCTGTGTGAGCGCTCACGCTGCCTGAAATCACCTGGTAGGGGGCCCTCGGGCTTTCCCACAGAGGCGGGAGTGACAACACCTCATCTGTCAGGGCCCCGAGGCGCCAAACGACCTGCCTGAAGAGATCAGCTGCTCACTGTCATTTTTAGAATCGCCCACTGACACAGCTGCACTGTGGTTTCACCACGGACGCTTTTTTAAAGGAGAACTAACCTTTAGCTACTTGCTGACATTCTTATTAAATGCTATCACATCGCATTCTACTCCATATGTAAACTCAATGCGAAGGCTGTGCGTTGACTGATATCTCCTCCACCGCTCTCTGTCGATGCTCCATCAGCTCCATCGTCTACAGCAGGAATCCCGAACCGCCGGACAGCGAACCGGAACCAGTCCGTAGGTCATTCAGCACCAGGCTGAGAAAAGAGAAAAGTACGTTTTAATTTGAAAGTGCCCGTCTAAATTTCCATCGGTCTGTATTGAGTTTTATTTTGAAAAACGCCTAACATCTGTCAGCACCTCTTTCCTTCTCTTAGCTAAACTTTTTCTTGTTTGTTTGTTTGTTTTTTAAGTTAAGCCCTTGTTAAGGTCTTTTCAGACACCGTTCTGCCGGTCCGTTGGAAAAAAAAACTGTTCAAAACAAAAATGGTTGTGGAGCGCTGGTCGACAATAAGCAAAGTGTCCACACACTGCAAAAACTCAAAATCCAACCAAGTTTATTCATCTTGTTTTTAGTCAAATGTCTCATCTGGCTTGTTTTTAGACAACTGTAATGTTTCAGCCAGACAGAGAGACTTGTTTTAAGAGCTTACAAGACAATTTTCACTTGTTTGATTGGCAGATTCTTTTCAAATTTCAAGGTAAAAGTATCTGGAACTAAATGGAAAAAAAAGAAATCTTAGTATCTTCCTAAAACTACTACTTATGAGGTGAATTTGTTGCTGCACATGGCATCACACAACACTGGTCGGGTTGGATCAGTGACCTGTTCTTTGTCTCGGTGCAGTATCGGACTGGATATCTGATACTGTACCGGCATTGGTGCATCCCTCGGTTTCACTCTTTCACTTCTTGGGTGTGCCTTTGTCGGATGTCTTTGAAAGGATGTTCTTTATGCAATCCATTAGAGTTGCAGTCCACCATGTCTTGCACTTTAATTGTGTCTGTTCCAGTCTGGAGTTATTTCCGCTCTTGGCCGTCCTCAGCAGCATCTGACTGTCCAGCACTGATATATCAAACTGGCGACTGGACGGGCTGTCATTATATTTTGTACCAATATTCCTGTTTCCTGGTCAATGAATCCTTCTGACTTTGGTGACTTTCCCTTCAGGGCCTCACGGACATTTATGGTTTTCAATTTGAGTATTACTTTGGTTCCTGACCAAACACAGTTAAAACTGATGATATACTGATCAGTGACACCTAATAGTGCCATGCCAGCAGGATCTTTTCTCAGGTATTCTCAATGAACAGACAGCCGTAAGAATAAAAGCAGCTCTGCTGCCACTTTGGGAAATCTGGCCAAGAGGCTAACCAGCAAATAACTGGACAAACCAATGAAACCAGCAGTGTGGATTAATGACTGATGCCTTGTGGATGAAACCATACTTGAAGACCAGCATCAAAAAAGACAACATGGTGCTGGAGTGCACGGCGGATCGCTGCGCTGCTTGTTTGGCAACCTCAGGAACTCACATTTCATTGGCTCTGGAACCAGGAAGTGTGACGGTCTAGCTCCACCCACCAAGGTTGTTCAGTCTTGGAACTTTTATTTTGAAAGAAAAAAAAAACAAACCAAGACATTGTTAATGGAGACAAAAGGTTGTTTAAAGGGAATGTGTCTTCAGTGACAGGTGAAAACAGGAAGGATTTTTAATGTTTTATAGGACATTTCTGAGTTATTGTAGCTTTAAAGCAACACTAAGGAACTTTCAGTTTTCGTTGATTTTGGCGGCGCCAGTGGACAAAAGCGGTAGTGTTTTTCCTGAACGAATACTACAGTTCCCATGAGGCCTAGCGCGTGGCGTCGTAAAATGCTGCTCCTGGTGGCGTGCTGTCGGACTGAACTCGTTTTCATTTGTTTCCAGTGGCTGTGTGAAGGATGGATAACGATGAGGTCATGAATCTAATGGCGGCTAAACAATGTTATATCATGATGTGACGCATGCCATAAAGCAGTCCGCACATTTGGAGTTTTTTAGTGAGCAGGGTTCCTACCACCCTCCTCACTGCTGCTTAGTCCAAGTGAAAGCAATACTGACGCCCTCAGGCCGTGACAGAGGGGTCATTCAACTAGTTGTAAGTCAATGTATCATCACAAAAGATATTAAAAATGTTTTATTAAGGTTGAAAAGTTCCTTAGTGTCACTTTAAAGCAAACTAAAAATGCCAAAAATGAACAGCATTGAAGAAATGCATTACAAATCGAATCGGCACCAAAAAATGTTTTGAAAAAATTGAATCAGGAAAGAAGCATGTGATCCCAGCCCTATTAGCAATAATACCAGTGGATATGGTAACGAACCAGTAGCTGTAATGACTAGAATGACTACGGCAGTGGATTAAAACATTGATAGTAATAATGATACCAATGGACCAGGATCACTGAGGACCATGGCAGTGGAGCAGCAGTGTTACTGTTCATGCTAGCTGACCATGCTACTGGACGACCATCATTACTGACTACAGCAGTGGACCAGCAGCACAAATGTGATTGATTTTGGAAAAACAGCGTAAATGGCTTCATGCTAGAGGAACACCTGGATTGTCACCACATTGATCCCATGTCCGTCACCCCTCATCAACACTGACCTTATCGGACCAGACTGCCACATCAGAGCGGACATGGAGAGGAGCTCATTGTTTTTCCCTCGTCTGTCTCCTGGCAGGGTTATGAAATTTCCAACGGCGGAGGATCGTCTCTGTGTTTGGTGGTGAACTGACAGACTGCTGATCAGCAGGTTGCTGGTTCTATGCCTGCTGTGGAGCCTTCTGGTGGAGGCAGGTTTTCAAGCCTTTTTAACCAATTCTGACGCGTAGAGGGAACGAGTCGTGTTGAGGATGCAGGGTAATTTCTTAATGCTACACAGCAATTGAGTCTTCAAGCTGGGGAAAGGGAAGTGTGATCCCTGATGGAGCTGGAGGAGATTGTGCACGCTCGGATGAGCGCCAGAGGCAACACATTTCTGGAGAGCACATTTCTTATTTCCTTCTAATAAAAAAACATCACAGCAGAAACAGAGCAGCCTGTTTGTGGGAGATGCTGAATGTTGCTGGTAAATCTTTTTTCCAGCTTATCTCTTGTAAGCTGGCTCCAAGTCATTATTCACACGGCCGACATGAGGACAAACACACAGGTAGAGCTCTTGTTTAGCTCCTCATTTTCCTCGCAGACAGTGTTTCAGCCTCACGGTGCAGCTGGAAACGCTGAAGACTCGCTCTGTTTTGGACGATTTTGCCCGTTTCTCCTGCACCAGTTGCCTGCAGTTGTCTTTGAAGAGCAAAGCGCCCGGGTGGGAGGGTAAACAGACAGGAGCTTCAGAGTCCCTCGCCGGCTTCACGCTGCAAACACCGGCTTTCAGAGCGAGTCGGAACAAGGCTGGCGGGCTCTGCAGCGATGGAAACACTAACCTCACCTCGGGTCACAAACACTGCTGGGTTTTTTTTTTTCCCAAACTGCAATCCTCCAGACTGTGACATGTTCCTTTCTCCACACAAGGGACAAATAATAGTAATTCAATGCTTTGGCCTTGAAAGGAAATTATCCTCACCTCTCAGCGCTGTATTGTTGCGACACTGCAGTCTAATATTTGCTTTATCTCCTTTTATTCGCTCGGTTGTGTTGGAGCTCTTTGCTGTCATTCCTTTCTGTGTACCTTTCTTTTTGAATGTATTTTTATGATGATTCTAAGGCTCGTATTGCATAAATTAGTGTCAACTTTTCTTTTTAATCGGACCAACAGTGATGAAGCGAGGGTGTATAAACAGAAAAATCCAGCAGAAAGCTTCACATGTGAGGTTCAAGGAGACGTCAGTCTAAATCCAGGCAACAAAAGAGGAGAGGACCAGAATAAATCTTGCAGACTCCAAACCGGCTCGGGTCTGAATAATGCAGGTGAGATCGTCTCTGCTGCCACCGTTCGCTGAACCCTCGGGAGGGACGGGAGACAGTCAGCCGCTCTCCAGAATAAGAGGAATCACAGCAAAAATCAATTATGCAATATGAGCGCGGCCTCCTTCTCCGTCCTCTCGCACAAGCAGTCACATTCACAGGGGAGCGCGACACCCCCAACCTGTTCACCCACCATTAAATTAACTGGAGGCCCGACAGCGGAATGGGGCGTTGTGGAAGAGAATAAATTCGGCGTAAGGCAGAGAATGAAAATAATTCAATTATTAGCATCTTTTCTTTAATATGAGTCATGTTGCATAAAGCATGACAGCGATATCGATCCACGGCGGGCGCCGCTCCCCGCCGCCGCGCTCGCTTGCTTGTAAGGTTTTGTTTAGATTGGATTACGATCTTTGTTTGGCGCGAGCTAATGAGATTTCAAGAGACAGAAAATGATGGCTTTCATTCCGTAATGATTTGTTTCTATTTTGAGTTTCGCCCATAACGATCAAGATTTCACAGCTCTCAGGCGTCGCTGGAAACAGGAACTATTTTTGGAGGCAGAGGCTCCAAGAGGACTTAAAACTTCAACTACTGCACAGTGAAACAATGAAACTAAGACTGTTATTTTTTTTTTTTCTTACTTTCAGTAAACCAGAATCTAGACTAGAATTTCAAACCCTTCTCCTGCAGGTTTCTTCCTTTCCATCGTGTCCTCTGGCGGCTCGAGTGGAATTGTTGGGTTTTCTCGGTAAAACTTCCCTGAGATGACTGCGCTGTATAAATAAAGGAGGAGGCTGGAGTCCTCCCGTTGACATCTTCTTAAAAACATTTTCTCACGACTGCCGGACATCACCGGGGTGAGACGGGGTGAGACGGGGTGAGGCACACAGGCAGACAGACAGTCGGACGTTTTGGGGGATCGATGGTATAAATGTCCACCGGAGGAGCTGCAGCGACCTGAGCAGCCGTTATGTAACAGGAACAAACACGAGCTGTCTCTACAATTAAAAAAGACAAAGGAACTAACGGCTGCACACAGTGTCTTCAAAAACAGCCACACTGAGCAGAAGTGGGCTGGTGTGAAGTCAGGTGACACTTTTCCTCACATGCTCGCCACTTTTCTGACTCCCTGTGTGATAAACTGTCTTCCTGCTCCTGCCGGCGCGAACAATCGCTGCATTTTTAGATCTGACTCACACGGTAACAGACACAATAAACCCGGGATGGCTCCCACAACGTGACTGCTCTGACTTTTAGAGGCGACGGAGCCGCGAACGGCTCGTCTCGTCTCGCCTCCGACAGAACAGGCCAGAAAAGCAGCGGCTGCACATTCCTCCTCCGTGAGATCAGCCCTCATTTCCAATTCTGATCCGCTGCGGCTCCCCTGCCCTTCCTTGAGAGTAAATAAATAAATAATAACCTGTGGATGTGTGATATCAGCAGAATTATTAAGTAACACAACAGGCGCTGTACGTCGGTGAGAGAGAGAGAGAGAGAGAGAGAGAGAGAGACGCCGCTTCCTCGGCACATGATTGCATATCAACATATTTGGTGTCGCTGTCGGAGAGACGATTGTTATTCTGCAAGGCTTTCTGGAGGGTCTCGGCTCAAAGAGCAGGCTGGGCCTGGAGACGACTCAGCGTGTGTGTGTGTGTGTGTGTGTGTGTGTGTGTGTGTGTGTATGTGTGTGTGTGTGGCAAGACAAAGTGTCTGGGTTCACAGAAAACCAATCGAGACACCTGCCGGCTACCACTGGCAGTCACTGATAAAACGGGAGAAAGGAATGTACGGCGCCTGCGGCGTTCAGGAGAGCAGGACGGATGGAGGAGGCCGGCTGCGAAGGGAAGCAACATATTACCGTCACATCAACACGAACGCCGGCGCAACAGAGCTCCATTACAGAAACAATCACCGCGACGCCGGTCGGCTCATTACTTCAGTCAGACGTGGAAACGGCCGAAGAGCCGCGGAGCTTCTTCCGCTCTTCATTTCCTGCTCGTTTGCCATCGTGAAGACACGTACTGACCCGCAGAGCTGCGATCAGCCTCGGCTAACGACACGTTTCAAGAGAAAACACTGGGTTTCAGAAAAGTTCCATGTTTTAAAAAAGATTTCCATTTATGTGAAAAATGAAGTGAGCTTTCAGAAGCATCAGAGCACCGTTACTGTACAAACAGACGCCTAAATCAGAGCAACCGAGGCTTTAGATTACATTCACGTTATTACCATGATCCGTACGGCACATTCCGTCTTCAATCAACCTACTTTAGTAAATTAACTCCAGTAACTCCTCTAGTTTCACTTTTAATTGACTATTTATTGTATTATATTTGTATAACATTCTATTGTGTTTTGCACCTGCTGTGACACTTTCATTTCCCTCCAGGGATCGATAAAGTCATCTGTTTTTCTGACTCCAGCCCTTTTTTGTTTCTTGAAAGGAAGCAATCATTAACTGTAAACACACTTCTTCAGTAACCTGCACGACACTCGGGGTCGGTTGTCGTTCCACTCTCACCACCAGGCAGAAGGGAATTAAAAACACATGAAAAAAAGGCAGTTCAGTTCACTTTTAATAGAAAAAGGAAAAACGGCGGCTCCGGAAAACAGTTTTGGAACAAAACCAAAGAAAGAAAAAAAAAAAACAAAAAAAAAAAAAACAGGGCTTCAGTACAGACAGGAAAATAGCTGCTTGAGCAACTGACCCACAGCTACAACATCAGGATTAAAGCACTTCACCATTTATCATCATGCACGAAGAACGAAGAGGAGACTCGGGAAGGCATGCAACGTCTTTTCTTTTTCCCGAGGAAAATAAAAAAAGGATTTTGGAGGAGAAAATAAGAAATAAGTCCAAAACACATCACCTCGGTACAACACCGCAACATCTGCGTCGGGTAGGAAAAGGCCACAGCAGATCACAACAACGCCACGTGTCGTCAAAAGGTCAAAAGGTCACAGTTCACTCGCTGTCCCGGCAGGAACAAGATCAGGAAACATGTTTATTGTTTTTTATTTATTTTTTTTTATTTTCTTCATGTTGTATGACATCTCTGTGAAGTGCAAAGACACCGTCACGTCCGGATCCCAGTGTCTCCACTTCCTACGATACTGTAAACAATCTACACTATAAGGCGCACAGTTGAAAGGAGTTGCCCAACGAAAGAGCCACGGAGTCCGTTTGTAAAGGGTTCGGCGCGAAGAGCCGCGGCGTCTTCAGCGCCGACTCTCTGCAGTCTGGCATACCAACTGTCAATACGCCGTCTGCAGGCAGTAAAATGCTGTTTCAGTTTCTTCAAATGGGCACGACACAAAAAACAACTGAAAAAAATTACATTTAAGACGAAAGGATGAACCCAGTTTCGTTCTTTTTCCTAAAACATTGATCTCAGATAGTTTGTTTTTTTTTTTTCTTCTTCAAATGAGGCACACGGTACAGCACAGTAAACTTTTTTTTTTTTTCTTCAACGACTCCTTTTTGGCCGTTGACAGCTAAAGACACCGAGCGCCCCTCCATGACTGAAAGGATTTATTTTTTATTTTTATTATTTTTAAACACACAAAAACCTTTCCTGGACTTTAAAGGGAGCTTTTCCACCTCTGTTTCCCTCCTGATGATTAATAATCCCGCTAATATCGCAGAATATCGTACAAAGACATAAGGCATTAATTCCTCTTGTGAGTCAGACGACCTCAAAAAAATAAAACTAAAGACTTCGATGATTCACACGGCAAATCTGCTTCTTCTTTTTTTTTTTTGAAAACTATTTTCAACACTGATTGTCTACATTATCAATAAGAATCTAAGGGATGTAAGTAAACATGGTAAGATGTAAACACTGTTAATATCGGACCCTGTGCGACAGGCCACGCCCACATGAGATGGAGGCGGAGCGAGGTAGTCCACAGGAGACAGGATGGCGGCGGCGGCGGCGGCGGCAGGGGGGCGGGGCGATGTGTGAACCTCGACCGGCGTCACTTCGACTCAGGGCCGCGCGAGTGTGTGGTGTAATCAATAATCTTTATCGTGTCTTCTTTTATATATATATCTATATTTATATATCTTTTGTTATTTGGCAGGGAGAAGCTGTTAAACTCTGATTTGCGCTCATGGCGACGACAGGAAGCCGTCAGATTTCCTTTCAGACTCTCTGAAAGCTGCTTTTTTTTCTTCTTCTTCTTCTTTCTGGGCGATTCGGCAGTCATTTCCTCCTCGGATCAGTCTTTGTTCCCTCTTCTTCTTCCCTCTCTCTCTCGCTCTGTGCCGCCGCTCAGACGATGCGGTAGTCGAACGTGTCCTTCTCGGTGTGGTCAGTCCAGTTGGACGACGGCATGCTGCGGTACGGGTCCAGCAGGATGCGGAAGCAGCGCACGATGAGCAGCGCCAGGAAGATGAAGAGCAGCAGCACGAAGACGAAGGCGGCCTTCTGCTCCAGCGTCAGGTACGACGGCACGTGGTGGCCGCCGCCCGACGAGGACAGCGTGCTGCTGAACAGGCCCTCGGCCATCCTGGGCACGTCCATGCTTGATCGTCGCGGCTCCAGCTCTTTGTCCGGTGCTCAAAGATCTCCGGAGGGAAGACGGGCTCGGCGCTCCACACCTGAAAGACGCAGACGCAGAGACGTGATTACAGGCTGCAGGTGAACAAAGCCGCTGCAAGCCGACAGAGACACCGGGCTCTGCGGCGTGATGGAGTCTGATCATCCATGGTCATGACAACGGCGCCACTGAAAACACTATTTTTTTTGGAAAATGCTCCATGTCAGTGTGCGTGGAAATGAAGCAAAGTGAAACCTTTTGAAAAGACCATGACTCTGTCTCTGTGTGGACGGCGAATAATGCAACTTCTCTGAAACGCAACTGCTGCTGTAAGCAAAACAAAGACGAGCTCTTCTGCACATGCTCAGTAGAACAGCAATGTTCTCCTCCAGACTGTCATGACTCCCAGTCCAGATTCTCCTGGTCCTGGTCCTGGTCCAGATCCTCCTGGACTTTGTAGTTTTAGAGTTGACAGTCACCATAATAACAGTCCGACTTGTTCGTCTGTTCATACGAAAGTCCGTCTTCTGCCATCGTTCATGTTTACAGCGTATTGTTCTCTGCAACCGTGAGTCTGGTTTCATTCCTAAAACAACCAAAAGCACCGACTTGTGGCCCGACATGCTAACTATCTTGTTTTCAATACGTTCTCACTCTTTCCTTTCACATAAACAGGGTCTTACACTAATATTCTAATTTTAAATCACACATAACTGTCAGCATTCTCTCACCTCGGGAACATTTCACGAGTTCGACCTTCTCTGTTGAGAAACTGATTCAGGGTTTTTTTGTTTTTTCTTGACAGGAGTGTCGTAACGTTTTACTCACTGGATTATATAATCGACAACCGGTTCAGAATCTGCAGCTCGAGTACAAACGCATCCAAAACAACACAAAGCCAGCAGCAGGTTTCAGAGCGTCAGCACACCGGCTGCCCGCCTCCTCAGAAACCAGCGTCTTCATACGTTCCTGATCACCTGAGAGAAAATGTAAAGTTCAGCTAATTCAACTTCATGAGAAACAGAAAAACGATGCTTTGTGTTTTAAAGCACATGTGGATTCCTTCTCTTTATATTCAACAGGTTTAAAAAGAAGCTTAAAACCTTTTTTATTTAGGCGAACGTTCCCTTGGAATATGTTTTTTATATTCTCAATGAATTCAATTTTACTGTTTATATTCAATTTAAATTGTGTTTTTTAATGTTAGTCTATGTGTTTGGACTGTTTTTAAAGTTTGTTTTTTTTTTAACATTGAATAGATTTTATTACTTGTCGATAGAAGTTTTCCCACAACAATAAATAACGGCTTGATGGCCTTTTGAGAGAAGAATCAGTCCGAACACAAAGAGCCTGAACACAGCAAGTCAATCTGAAATTATGCTGCAGTGACATTCGATCCATTTATTGACCTATTTTATGCTTCAAAGTTGAGACGTGAGAAATATTTCCAGTTGGAGGGAAATGTGCTGAATGTTTGAGTTTAAGTATCTGAAGCTGCAGCAAAAGAGGCGTCTTCACATCCACATACGCTTTTGTCTTTAATGCAGATTAAATACAGAATAATTTGGTAAAAGGCCAAGCCCAAGCAGACTGCAGCCAATAGATACAAAATACTGGAGGATTAGGATTAGATTTTTTAATTTTAAGGTTGTTGTGGAGGAAACAGATGAGCTGAAGAGAAGAACAGTTTGTTAAAGGAGCCGTCACCGAACTGAGAATCTGGCAAGATGGTCCATTCCAATGTTCTCGTGTGTGTGGTTTCATTTCAAAAACAAACATCAGCACCTACTAGTGGCCCAACAGGAAACCTACATCTTTGTCAGTGTTTCTGTCATTTCTGTGTAAACGGACGTCGACTTGGAAACACTGGCATGCAACTGTGAAACTTTTCTGAAATGAAAACACGAAATCAAAGCGGTTTCTCTGATTCAGGAGACACTGATGACAATGCCTCTTTAAATCCACAGAACTCAAAACAAGACGTGCCAGTCCTGAAGAAAGCGAGTGTATTTTTGGCAGTCCAGGAGAGAAGCCAGCTTCGTGAGCGGCCCGGACTCAGGGGAGTTCTGCTCGGCCTCGAGTCGGGAGCTGAGGGGGATTCAGTTGGCTTGTCGGAGTCGCAGTTACACAACATTTATTGGAGCCGGTCTGCAGATAGATAAGCTTCATTAAAACCACATCCTATTATTCAGAGATCCCTCCCCGCCGCCTCCACTCAATTACATTCATCTGCGATTCAAATTCGGCGGGAAATATTTATTTGAGACATTGTCATGCTTGAGGAAAATGAATTTCTCCTCAGACAAGGTTACAGGAGTGGAGCGTGAATGTAAATGGGTTTACTGCAGCCTGATGGAGGACGGATTAGCAACCAGCTGCCGCGGGGTCCCAAAGCTGCCGGGGCCAAAAAAACACAGCCGTTTGTCAGGTCATTTAACGTTAATTCGATTTAGAAATACAAATCAGGAGCGTCTGACTTTCACTGTTCATCTGAGGGTGAATCCTCCTCCTCCTGCTTCAGGACGGAAAACTGGAGACACTTCGAGGAAACGCTGCTGATTTCTAAACTACATCACTTCAAGGACAAAGTCAGTCATTTAAACTGAAAAAACAACTCATTTCTCTGATAATTACCCCAGCACCACTGCTGTGGTTTCCTGTGATGACAGTCATTACGGACTGATTTCATTTCCCTCCTGTTGGAGTAAAGTTTTTTTTTTTTTTAAACTTGCAGCATCTGGAACTTACATGAAATTGCTGAGCTGCTTCTCCCCACTCACAGACGAAGCTATATAAATATATATATATTCAGGAGCCGTTTTCAGGGATTAAAGATTTTCAGGGGGAGCAGAGTGAGTCAGGACGTATGGAGGGCTGGACGGACGTCTGGTTTTCATCTTTTCATGTGATAAGATGGTGTGAATGAACACTTTCCCTGATCCTTTCATCTGCTTACAACACTTGAGCATGAATCTGATTTATATGGAAATTTTGTGCCGCTTACCCGAAATACATAGCACGTCTATTAGAATCCCAATTTGGAGGCTCAGCTCGAGCTGTATTCTGTGCCGGTTGGCATTTTGGTCCCTAAACCACATCGAGATATACATTTCAAGTATCGAGTTAAGTCTTTCCGTGAAGTCCTACAATTGTGCTAAATTTTGATTTTGCACTGAACAATAAACTCAGTTAAAAAAAATGTTTGTACGACAATGTTTCTTGTGAAAATGCATCATTTTGGAGCTTTCACAATTAAACAGCTTCTGTTTTTACAGGAGAAGAGCTGAAAACAGTGTCATTCCCATGCCAGGCCACTAGGGGGGGCTGCTGGTTGTCGCACAGAGAACAAAACACTGTAAACATTAACAAAGGGAGGAGACTAACATCCGTACCAGGGAAGGGTAACAAGTTCCGATACTGAACGAGCCCCGGGGTGACATTTTATTTAAATATGGGGGATCGATAAGCTCTGACGGTAACGGATCTTTTAACAGTAGCTCCCAAACTTTTGTCACACCAAAAACTGGTTTTAGACGTCTTATTATTTCTGTGGAGCAGCAGGACGGAGTACAGAAACACCTCAACCACAGCCTAACGATGCATGAGAAAAAGAAGAAGAAAAACTTTCAAAGTACAAGAAAACAGAAGTGAAGCTTTTTCCAAAATAAAGCTCCATTCAGACTATTGGATATTTGAGGTGCACTTTCAAAATAAAAGTTTTGATTCTCTCTTTGCAGCCCGGGACCTCATGATCCAGTGTTTAATCTCACAAACATTCGTTGTTCAGTTCAATCATAACCACATCAGGGTTGAAAGAGGTCAATTGTTTAAAAGACTGGTTGATTGATCTTTTTTTTATTTCTATATTTTAAAAAAAATTCTTTTTATGGACGTTTCTGCTCAATGTCTTTGCAGGATAGACAGTCTTTATCACGCCTTTCTAAGATTTATTACGAACTGTAAAGCCGAGACCCTCCCTGTGATTTGTGCTCTGGCGTGGGACGGCCTTCTTGTCCACTGGACTTGGACATTGGTACACTGTCATCTACAGGGCCATGCTCGGTCTGTTTCCCTCCCACATCTGCGACTTAATCACCCAGAGAGATGTTGACTCTCATTGTCTGCGCTCAGATGATTATTTGTTGCTTTTTGTTCCATTTTGCCCGCACAGAACTCGGAAAAAGAGTCTTTGCCTATTGAGCGCCATATACGTGGAACAAGCTGCAAAAGGACTGAACTCGTTCCCTTGAGCTCTTTTAAAACACGGCTGACAGATCTTCAGACAGCATCTTTTACGTGCAACAGTTTTTCTTAATTCCATTTTTAATTTATAACACTGCGTATTTGAAATTGTAACTTTGCAACCCCATTTTTAATCTCAATGGGACTGCCCTGGTTAAATAAAGGTTAAATAAATGAATTTGAAAAAAAGTAATTTAAAAAACAGCAACAACAAAAGACGTACCGATAAGAATACGGTTAAAGCAACGGATCGATTAACAGTACTGGTTTAAGTAGTAGTTAAAATAAATTCGATGTCTGATATGGTGACGTCAACTCTACAACTACCAACTACGAGGACCGGGACCGGGACCGGGACCTGGAGAATCTGGACCGGGACCAAGAGATGCAGGAAAAGAACTCCATCGTTGTCTTGTAAACACACACACTAGACACAAGGAAACTTAAGATTTTTTTGTGGTTTGAGCGGGGCCTAATAGTTTTACTTTGCCCCCCCAGGAGGCTCCTGCACCTCGTTTTAAAAACCACTGGTGTAAAACGAATTAATTATGTAAATCAAGTGTGTAACTCTCGAGTGTAAAAGCCTGTGAATCTATGTAACGCTGAAAAAAGTCAGTGTTCAGTGGAGCTTTTCATCGGAACCACTTCCTGTTCCATAATGTGTGGTTTTTTCCAGTATCAGAATGTTTCAACAAACCTTTTCTTTTTTACATGTTCTCAGAATTGATCAAGGAGACGGTGCAAGGCGAAGCAAGTCCAAAACACACATCTATTGATTCACACACACACTCTGCACATCGCACACAGCTCAAACACCCACTGCTGGGTTCATCTGACCTGAGAGGAGCAGCTCTCCAGTCTCACCATATGATCTATTAATGACAGTAAAGACTTTCTGTTCCATTGTGTCCAGAGTGAAGGGATTCAGTGAACACGTGCCTTCAGCCGATGGCTCCACTCTTATTTAAATATACATTGATATCTTCCACCATTTTCCACAGTGCAATCATCAAAAGTGACTTAGTGATCGTATTTTATGATAATAAGTTTCTAACTAAATTTTGAAAACTAATTTAATGACACGGTGTTTCAGGAATAAATAATATAATCAATGTATTTTGCATCAGAATGTTTCAATAAATTGGATTGATGTTGAAATTTTAGTCATTTTTTTTAGAGGAATTTCATTTGATTTTGTGAAAATATCGACATTTTCATCTCCTCTGCTCTGCGCCACAACAAATTAAAACTTTACATTTTAAATTTAATGGTTATTATGGTTTTACTTAACTAGTCGAGATGAAACTGTGGCAGTTAAACTAAAATGTGTTTGATTCTTCAGTGATCCGAGAGCAAAAATCAGAAGAAAACATTTCAAAAACTTGAAAATGTAACATCAAACATGATCAGTTTCTTTCATTAACATTGACTGTGTCAAAAAATGGTAACGATTTACAGACTTGGGGATTACTTGAGTCAAGGTGTGTTGAAGTAGTTCAGCGGCATTCATCGAGATTAGATCACCGACAAAGGTGAAAGGTCACAAAGCCCAACATAGAGTAGAATAGAACAGGACATTCAAAGGAGCGCAGCGTATATTCAAGTATCGGTGCTTTGCCCGAGTTTTAGACTTCAGACGCTGTGTTCAGGAGCCGTTTATTTAGATCCTAGAAGGAGAATGACGTGTTCCTCTAGAGGGACGGAGGCCTGAAGCCTCCTCAGCGGCCTCCAGGCATTCCCTCCTCTGACTCAATTCCCTGGAAACAGACTGGAACCTGAACTCTCTCACACACACACACACACACACACTCTGTGCATCCATCAGATGTGAAAAGACAAAAGCTGTACCTCGACAGAAAGGACAACGGAGGAAGACGGCGGCGGCTCACTGAATGTGACATTGGTGACGAGGAGAAGTGGAATCAGGCCCAACACTCCCTCTGAGCACACTTCACAGCTCAGACCTTAAAGAAGACGCTCAGCCCTGTTTCTACTTCTACCTTGTTTTTTTTCCTAATTCAGGAGTGTGTTCTTCTCTTGAAGCGAAGAATATATGCCTGTTTTTTTGGCTCGTTCCATCTCCGTAGGCCTCGACGGTGGAATTGCTTATTATGTAACACAGAAGGCAGTTTGTAAGATGATTTTCGTGTCTAGACTCTAACCTTGTTGCTTCCATAAATTATACAGTGAGCTGAGAGCAACAAAGACGGGCCAGTGAATACAAATGATCAAGGTTTGGGTTAAAGCTTTGTTTCATATTCAGTTACCGAATCTGAACGATGATAATCGGCTTCTTGCTGAAACGTGCAGGAAGCAGCTCGAGGGAGACGGCCGCTTCGTCTGCTGAAGAAACAAAGCCGGAGAAAAACTCATCAATTCATGAGGAGCCAGAAGGACTGCGCTCCGTTTGAGGCCGTTTCTCCTGCCGAGCAAACTCTTGCTGAATTATTGCTGAGAAGTTGCCTCGGAATACGTCTTTTTCTTCTCGCCGCAGGAGCTTCAGGTCCGGTATCGCTCAGACATCCACCGTTGTTTGTTTTTCCTATGCGGTTGTTCGAGTCTCACCGTCGAGGGAAACTGGTGTTAAATCTGACATAAAGATCAGGAGATGTCTGGACGTCCCTGCAGGATCTGACGGTGGAGACGGAAGTTCACGGTCTGAGCCTCCGTCACGTCTGCAGAGACTGGATTTACATCCGAGTGTCGCTCCGTCTCTGTCCTGTAACCTCAACAGGAACTAAATAACCCCTATGAGTCTGGTTCTGCAGGATTCTTCATGTCAAAAGGAAGTTTTTCTCTCCATCTCTGAAATGGAATTGTTTTTTTCCCTAACAGTGCTATGAAATGGCTGTTTCATTTTCCAATAAAGAGCTAATGAGCCGCTGTGATCTGCACCAAAAGCAATGATCGACTCAGCTGCTACATTATTCTTCACTCAGTGGGATGTTAGAAACGATCAAATCAAACCAAACCAAAGGGTCAATCAATATCCCTGTCAATACAAATGATCCCTAAGAGCCACAATCCGTGCGTTTACATGGGACGTTTTTTTTCCCTCTGTAAATCTGAAAAAAGCCTAGTTCCGCTCTAAAAGGACCATGGAAACGCCTGAAAACTTTATTCAGAATTAAGTTTGAATCCGAATAGGCCGACGGGTTGATTCTCCCTAGGAAGCGGAATTATATGCTAATTAGGCACGACTTCATTCTGGCCGTTCTGCTCTGTCGTGATGAAGGCACATTTTTCCAAGATGGCGGCCCGCAGTCCACATTTCGAGTTGTACGGAGACGATTTATTTCGCGGCAGTTTTAGAATGATTGGATGTAATGAAACTAGCGGCTCGACGGGCGCTTGATTTTGCCTTTTTGGGATATTTTACAGTATTATTTTTCTATTTTATGTTAAATCATCTTAATTTTGTACCAACAGCTGAACGAGTCGAAGCTCAAAGAGTCATTTAGGAGGAAGAACCTTTACAGTGGTGAAGAAGAAGACCGAGGGTCGCCGTGTCCTCAGACAGCGGCGTCGTGTCCTCCAGCCGGGCTGAGGAAGAGGACGGAGCGGATCACTCCAGGACAGAACCGACCTCCTCCTCGCTACATGAGATGGAAACAGGCTGGTTTCCTTCAGGGATCGGATGGACGGGGCTGGATGCTGTTATTGAGGAGCGACTTTAGAAAGAACTTCTACAAGAGAAGACCAGAGCGCTCTGAGCTCTGGGAATAACCTCGACACATGCAGTGGCGAAGGCAGAGTGGCGGCCATGACAGTGTGGAGTTTAAATCTCTCTTTACTTTCAGCAGGATGAGTTAGAGTTCTCTCTGGACTCAGCCGGCCGTCGGTTCGACGCCCTGCCCTCTCTCCCGGTTGGACTTCAGCTCAGGGAGCCTGTCCTCGTTCAGGGACAAAGCAGTTTGATAGATTTCAGACATGACACCTCTGGGAGTTGAGGACGCTTTGAGAAGACTGTCCCAAAATGTTGATTTTATACATGTCTGAATTCCTTAGCGTCGTGTCGAAATGGTGTTATATGAATAATATTGTCTCGCTGCTTTAAATCGACACCCTTTTCTGTTTTTGTCGGTGATTCCAGTTAATATGATGTAAATTATATGTGTGGTAGTTGAGGCTGCCAGTAGTTATTTAATGAGGGGAATCTTTCAGGGTGCATTTTTGTTAAGGACTGTTCATCAGGATGGATTTTTCTCTATAATTGTTCCAAAACGAAACCAAAAACTATTAACTGAATCACACATTTTTAGAGCCGACGCCACGGACTTCAGCACCGGAATACAAATAGATTCACGATCACTGTTATTCAGAAGCACAAACCTGGAAGCACAAAAACAACATCACCTACATGCCTGTTCGCGTTCAACCAGGTTTTGAACCTTGAACACACTGATTTGTTCTCGATGAAACAAGCATACGACTCCACTCGAGACTTCAATCAATAACTCTGAAGCTGGGTTTGAAACCTTGAAAATTCTTTAAAGATGAGCCCAAAACTGGAAAAAAAAAGTGAGAGCAAAGCAGCTGAATTGGACGCTTTAGGTTTAGTTTTTCTTTAACTTCTTATTTGAACATAATCACTGAACCAGTGTCTTCTTTCGCAGGAGGGGGTCGGGACCTTCCTCCGCCAGCTGTGATCTCTGTTTATGCAATCAGGCAAATGAAACCGATTCAGCTTTTTTCTCCAGTTTATCATGAAGTAATTAACCTACGGCTGCACCGAACCGCCAGCTGCAGCTCCGCCGCTTGAGCGTCATTTAAAAACGCATAAAGAAAACTTCAGATAACATTCGGTTGGAGAAAACTGGACATGTCGTCTCTCAGATTTAACCTCGGTTCGGACCGACGTTCCCTAGACGCACTCGGTTCAGCTGAGGACTCTGCAACCTTTACGCTCCCAACACCAAATGTGATTGTTTGTCAAAGCGTGTTTAATCTTCAAAATGAAGATAACGCAGCAAACGAGCCTGTCTGCATGAGATTAAACTGTTTTCCTTCCAGACTCCTTTTTCTGGCCTCGTCTGTGGTTTTTCTCACTGACGGCTGAGTTTAGAGACTAAACTTCATCAACCTATTAATGAAATGTGGCGATAGCAACCGGAGGTCAAAGGTCAGGGATGGTTTTGGTATTTGCTCTTTGAGTTTTAACTTTTACCCCTTACATTGTAAAACAAATGCACGTTTCCCTTTACATTTGATCCTTTTGTGTACACTGCGCTGACACAAAAAGGTTTCATGTTGCAGGAAATGTCATAACTAGAGCAGATTTCAGCAACAATGCGCTTCAGAGTACTTTACATGACCAAACATCTGGCAGACGGCGGCGACAGAAGCAATGAAAAGGCGAATGAGGATGAAAACACAGGAGCATTAAAATGAGACAGCTGAGGAGGAGGAGAGTGACGTTTTCATGCGGGGTCACTAATGGATGCCGCTGTTTGTTTTTGCAGTGCAGCCAGTGTTGTGTGAAGAGGAGCTGTT
The DNA here is from genome assembly GCF_902148845.1 of Salarias fasciatus. Lineage (NCBI taxonomy): Eukaryota > Metazoa > Chordata > Actinopteri > Blenniiformes > Blenniidae > Salarias > Salarias fasciatus. Next base: position 31,682,641 of record NC_043755.1, on the reverse strand, counting down.
TACTGTGGCAGTGGCGAGCATGAGCAGCAGCAGCGTTTCCAAAAAGTTGCGCTTTCAGTGGCCTCAAGTTTCGTTGTCATGGAAACGGGCGACTGCACTGCAACGGGATTTTCACTTGAAAATGTTTCGTGTAAACGGTTCTTTGATATTAAATGTAAAAATTACAATGCAATTTCACCCGATTATCAAAGATGAGCAGTCATTCTGGCTGACCCTGTGGTGAGTTTAAGTCATGTTGATCGTTTTGAACTTTTGCAGATTCTGGTAAACTTTGGCCTTGCAGCATGTAACTACAGATCAGATCTAATTATTTCCTAATGAGACCAAATCAGATTCTAATTCTTTATCTATAAATCCATTCTTGGCGCGCTACCTCGGTATTTATCCACCAGCATGCGGGTGTGTGACCAGGCAGGAAGTCGGCCTTCCCGCACTTCAGACGGATTCAGGAAAAACAGCCTCGTCTCGTTCTGCGCCGTCAACCTGACAGCAGCTCCGACGCGTCCGCGGGATTTTAATGCGGCATTAAAACATCTCCAGAGAGCGTCTCAAAGCTTTGATATTGTTTTTAATCATTGCAAACATCACACTGCTACTCTCCTCTGATATACGCCCTTCTGCTGTTAGATTATTCCGTTTGTCACTTTCTGTAATGCGAGTTTGTGTTTCAACTCTGGGAAAATGAGAACATGTGCCTCAAAGAGACTATCTGTATCCATTACGGTAAAATAAAACGGTTGTGGTGACTCATGTTGCTCTATCTGATCAATGCTGTGTTTTATTTAAAATAATCATGAAACTAATCTTTCCAACATTAGAGCATCGTATTGATGAAAACAGGTTTTCAGAACATCAGCAGCGAGCACGAAGCTCAGCTCCAAAGATATCATTACAAGTCAACATGATGCATGAAACACTGCTAAATGCTTAAAAACAAAGTATAAACAGCCAAAACAGAGCCGAGGCGTCTTAGCTATAACCAGAACTAATAAAGGATGTTATAATTGCACTACTTTTGTTTTTAACCTGTTAAACGCTAGCGTTTTTGGAGGCAAGGTTCGCCTAAAAACACCTATCCATATTAAATCAACATCTCCACAATTATTATGACAATATGCATAACCCTGGTCTCAATTTATAGCTATGATTTTACAGAATATAATTCCAGTGTCAGAAATACTGAATTTTAACATTTTAACATTCCTGAGCAATTTTTTTTATAAAGCAAAGGAAAAAAAAAAGACATTTTTACTCTCGCCTAATTTTTTTTTGCAGAATGCACATTGAAAAACACCATGATAGCAATGAAGCCAACCATAAACGTTCCACTGCCTGCATTCAGCAACTCCTTGGCTACAACTACACCAAACTACATGAGAATAGCAAAAAGCACATAGATTTTATAAAGTGTTTAGTTTGGACAGTATCAGGCAAACCTTCCATTTGGCCACTTGGAGACCCAGTGTGTGCCAAATGGGTTTTTACTTCTTTGAAATAAATCTGCCTATAAAATACTTTTTATTTCCACAATGGGAGTCTGTATATATACAATGCACCCTTTGGCCCTGACATTTAGCCACTACATTATTAGTTTCTACCACTGTGCACAGAATAAAATACATTTTGATCAATGACTGAGCCATAACATTTAGTTTCCAGTTGAAATATAATTATAAATTATAATAGTATAATCAGTACAAAAATTGCCAGATATATCACAGCCACTTTTTACACATGCTGAAGTGGTGCAAACAGCTGCTAGACCTGGTGCCGGGTCCGTCTGGCTTAAGGGGTTAAAAATTTAACTTTTTCCGGTTTCGTGTTAAGATATGCTCGTTTTGACAGAAACAAACGGAAACAGCAGGAGTTTCTATTATTAAAAGCTTATTATGATCTAATTTTAACTCTCCAGCCCACTCAAGCTCAATCTGCTGTGTATATATAGCTTCTGAGATAACGACAACGAGACCGACACTCCTGCTCCAACCAGACATTAGAAGCTTTGTTTCTTCATTTTTTGACATTATTACCAAATCATTCATTTTCTGCGAGGAGTGTATGCATGAGCCGAGCCGGGCTCTCATTTGGGCCGTGTCCTTTAGTTCCGCTCCTGCGAGCGTGACGAGCCGTCACACTGACTGACAATCACTTGGGAGGGGTGTCGAATGCACTACGAGAGGACGTGAAGTGACAGGACGGCGAGAGGGGCCGTCTCTTTCTGCCGAAAACGCACAAAAATAGGAGGAAAAAACGTGTGGAGGCAACTCTCTGGAGAAAGAGAGAGAGAGAGAGAGAGAGAGCGCAGCCTTCGGCCCCGCCTCGCCGATCCGCCGCCTGCAATCCATCACACTTAAAAGTCAAAAAATGATATTTCACAGGCGTGATTCATTGCCCTCGCTGTGAAGGATGATAAGGAAAGGGGCTGTTTTTCTTTGTCTGCTGGTTTTCTGTCAGCGTTTAATGTCAAATCATAATCTTATCACGCTGTCCTCCAATGACACGGCGAGGTTACGGAGCATTAGCACTCTTCGGGCCGCGGACCCCGCCGCCGTTTGTTACCAGCTTACGTAACGCACTTCAAAGACTCCATCAGCGCCGCGACGTTCGGCGCCGCGGCGGCTAAGCGCTCGCAGCTCCCAGACTTTCTCCTGACAGTTCCTCCACGGAGACGCGCTAAACGTTTAAGCTTCTGATGACAGCTTTTTAAAAAACACAACTGTCAGAAGGAAGTTGGACTATCTGGAAACACGCTGAACCAGAAATGAGGAGGGGGACAGGTGGGTGTGGCCTCCCCCCACATGGATTTATCCCTCACAGTGTAGCGTCTGAGAAAATACAGGATTTAAATGGAAACACTGAATGATGCAGCTGAAGAAAGTATTTAAATCGAGCTATAACGCCATACAGATCGACTCTCTCGCAGCCTTTCATCACATTTCAATAGAAAACGCAGCATTTTTGTTTCAGGAAAGTTTTCGCATTCACTTGGAAACGTTTTGAAAATGCTGTCTGTTCAGACGAAAACACTGAAAACCTCTCTAGTGGCTGCCGTCACGTGCTTTAAACTTTTAACAACGGGAGGATATTCGTATGGGCAGACGACCAAGTTGGACTGTTACTCTGGGTGACCAAGTTTTAAATCTAGCATTTGAAGGACTAGCTGGCTGCCATTAGTTGTCACTTATTCTAATAAATAACTGGCAAACAAAGTTCAAATCAAAGCAGCAAAGTTCCGAAACCGACTTTGTTTAAGGAACAAAACTGAAAGAAGCTGCGTAACGCAGTCAGAGATCATGGCTTTAACACCGTGGAGCAACGATGTGGAGATGTTTGTGGCGCTACTAGAAATCATGCAGAACATTTATTCAAATGACTTAAAATTCTAGATAAATCATGCTAATGAAATCACCCGACGAATCTACTAGTAGAAAATCCAGTCGACTAGTTGGGTACTAGTTAGTCTTCCCAACCCTTTATAAAACCAGCAAGTCCAGGAGAACGGAGGCTGGGAGTCAAGACCCTCTGGAGGAAAACCTTACGGAGCACGAGCAGAAGAACCACAGTGTGCCTGCGCTGCCGCAGCGTTTCCACCGTCGCCATGGAGACGGGACATTTTCAAAAGGTTCTACCTTGGGAGAAGATTCTGTTTCCAGTGGTTCTGAACACTGCCGTTACGTAAACCGACTCCCGAAATGCTACAAAGGTTTTCACTTGTTGAAAGAAACATTTGACCCATTTCCAAGTGAACGTTGCTTTAATGGGATGAGCGACCTGCGGTCACATTTACAGGCGGAATCGCTCAAGCCGTCGATGTAAAACCAGAAGTAAAGCGTTGATTCTCGGTGAGGAAAATGAGAGTTTTAAACAGCAGGCTATCTGAACTCAGGAGGAGCATCACTCTTAATCCAGCGGCATCACACTCCAGGGATCTGGCTGCATCTCTTTAATGCTGCGATAGGTCAAACCTCCAAGAAGACGGATGACTCGAAACGCTACGACTGAGAGGAGCAAGTTTCAGCATCTGCACCACATCGACGGCGCCGATTCATAAATATGACAAGAAGCTTTTAGTTCACTCTGATGCAGAGAATCTTTTAATGAAGAGACTTTCAACTGACACAGTTTACAGCGTAAAAAAGAACTTTTCAGTCCTGTTTTAATGAGAGATGGCTGTGTTTTCCCTTATCTTCACCCATCTTCCTTTCTGGATTGTAAGTTATTATTGCCCAGAGCGTATAAATCAATACCGCCTGTTGCACGCAGATATCGGACAGGGAGAACATGCAAACTCCACAGACACACCCTGAACCTATGCTGTGCACGATGAAGGGTCGTGACACTGAAACAGGACACATCAATCGATCAAACTGATCAGTGAGTCAAATCACTCATCCTTTGGAAAATGTTAACAGAGAACCGATTAGAACCGGTTCTGGTGTGGTGGTAGGAAGGTGTTCCTGCATTGATCCATGCACGTGTAGGATTTTAAACATTAAAGCGGGGAGCACTACATCCCTGAAGGCATATTTGTCAGTTCTCCTCAGTATTTCTGGTGATTCCACATGAAACAGACGTGATTTTTTACGTCGCTGATGAACAAACTTTCACCCAATTAAGCTTCAACCCACATAAAAATCTCACTGGACGGGAGTTAATGACTTTCCAAAACATCTGCAGTCCACAGGAAGTCGCGAATGTGCAGCTTGAATTTTGAACTAAACCTTTGCAGGTCTTTTCCTTGTTTCAGTCTCGGAGTCACGGCGGATGTGTCAAACCCATCTTGTGCCCTTTTTCGGTTTCGTGTTAGAGAACTGCAAGAAAAGAGAAATGAGCCTCTGGCGCGTCTGTGTTGTCTCCATCCTCACCCAGCAGGAAGGAACTCATCTTTATGCGGTCCAGAATGCTGGATCGCCTGTTCCAGAGGTCTGCAACCTGCGGCTCCAGAGCCACATGTGGCTCTTTAACCTCTCTGTAATGGCTCCCTGAAGCCAGCACAACATGCAGAGTATTAAGAGCTTTTTATTATTAGTTTTGCACTACTGGATTATCATATGTCTTTTTTTTTTTTGTTGTTGTTTTTTTAAGGACTCTCATCTTATGACTAAAAAACAACAACTGCGAAAACACCAAAAAAAGAGGACTTTTATAGAGATGCTATGAAGGTTCTCATTTTTAAATTCAATGTAATTTGCGGCTCCGGGTGAAAAGCCCTGGTCTGGATATTTGTACATCTTCTGCATGCAAATCTCAACCATCGGGCAAGATTCTTCCACCATTTGTGTTCCATATTCAGTGTGATTCCAAGTGATAACTGTTGCTCATTTCCTGATTTCTCAGTCTGCAGGTATTGTCCCTTCTTCACCATCCACACCTGGATTTTCCTCCCTTTAACCAACCAGAACTGAGGGAAACGAAGACCTGAGCGGAACCGGAAGCAGATCAAACGTGAAGTACGCCAAGTTATTTTGGTTGGACTGTAAGACATGAGAGGCAGCAGAAGAACAGATGAAACTGTGTCACACTCCGAGAATAAAACTGACAAGGAAAGTGAGGGCGACAAGGAAAAAGAGCCAAATTTAGAAATGAAACGGCTACACTGAAATGTTGATGTGAGCTGCAGGCTCTGTGTACGTGTGTGTGTGTGTGTGTGTGTGTGCATGTGTGTGTGGGTGTGGTGATTATGACTAATGGAGATTTCAACAGGCATCAGAGGATATATAATTAAATGGTTAAGGAGACTCGTTGGACTCTATTTTTCAACACCTCCACCGTTAAAGTGTAATATTAAATCACTGCACAAAATGAGTGTCTGGGGAGACACTGGCCGGTTTATACAGACGCTGGCAGCACATATATTAGCATTAGAATGCAATTAATCATGCATGTTTTATAATGACTCTCAAAATCTGTATTTTTATTGCAACTTTCCCAGTATAATTTCATTAGAAATAGCATTGCTGCATAAAAATAAACAGCAAAAATAACAATACAACTTAAAAAATATATATATATTTTCCCTTCAGTAAACAAACTCAAAATACAGCAAGGATGAACACATAACCTAGTGTTTACTTCTGTTAGAAGTTACACAATTAGAATGAAAAGAACAGCAAGTTAAAACAATAGATGTTATTAAATTGCTTGCTGTGGATCTACATATGACTCTCTTCCTGGATATTATGCAAAAATATGCATGCAGTCCGTCCATAACTGCAACAGGCTTGCTCATGTTAATTAATATGTGAGCAGATTTTTTTTTTTCAATTGAATTCATCCACTAATAAAAAAAAAAAAAAAAAAAAAACCTGATCAAAAGGTGGACACACCCGCAGACTCAACGTGCGGTGATGAGCCGCCATTTACATCAAACTGTGATGAAATTTTATATAATATCGATCCTGAGAGGAAGGAAAGCAGCATAATTCCCGGCCGGACTCCTTCCTCTCTGCACACGTGGATGAAATTAAAATCGCGTTAGTTATTGAAATTTTTTTTTTTTTTTTTTTTTAATGCGCCTCCGGTGCGTCTGCGGGCACCTTTCGCACCTCGACACGCGCCCGGGCGCGTGTGCGCGGCGGGTTAGGAGAAGGTGAATGCGGTCCTCTGCGACCCAGGTGGGAGCGCCACTAACCTGTTGTTATCGGGAGAAGGGGGGGAAGCTCCGGGACCTCCGTCAGCGGCGTCTCTCCATCCCGCTGGATGCGACGACGCGCGGCTGATTTCCACAGTCTCGGATGATAAACAGGAGAGAAAAAAAAAAACACGGCGCGTCCTTCTTCTTGGCGGACTGCGGGGCTCCTCACCTCCTGACAGGGAGCAGAAGCCTGGCCGTGGCCGTGGCGGAGGCGGACTGGAGGCTGGTTTCGCCCCTGTCTTGGCTGACTGAGCCGGCAGACCTCACCCTCTGCTGCGCGCTTGTTTTTTCTCGCTGCTCATCCCCGCAGACTCACAGCCGCGGATGTAGTGGTACCCCGTCGCTCCTGGCAACCTGTTGCCATAGCAATCCTCCAGGTAGATGATGGCTTGCAAGCGGATGAGGAAAAGGTGTCCCCCCACCCCCCCACCCCTTCTCATAGCATCGCCAAACACAGCCAACAAGAATTTTACAGAATTCATTCCAAAGTTTAATTAAATCAAAGTAACTTTTTGTGTTATTGATTTTTGTTGGCAAACACTGATGTGAATTTTGAATCTTGTTTAATTGCATCCTTAAAAGGTAGTTTGATTTGAGCCATTTAAAATCAGTTTAATGCCACTACATTCACTGGTAAATGGTCTCATCTTCACCATGAGGGACCATCTCTTGTATGAAACGTGCAACATGTTTGTTTAATTGGCTAAGTCGAGCCAGCCGTGGTAAAGTGCTCTTTTCTCAACTGGAAGTTTGCAGGTTTGATTTCCTGTCCACTGTCCACATGTCAAAATGTCATTTAGCAAGGCACTGATCCCCAGACTGTTCCCATTGGGTGGACTGAGCTCTTTGCATGGCAGCTGCCTCCGTTGGTGGGTGAATGTGTGTGTGAATGGGTGAATGTGACTGTGTATAGTTAAAACCTTTAATTATGAAGCCCTTTAAAACAAATACAAGTCCAAATAAATATCACAATATATTGTTTCAGATAAAAATGAAGAAAAAAACAATTAAAACACTTTTAATCAGACCACCAGCATCAGACAAGTGTCAGAGCAGCAGAGACCAGCAGAGACCAGCAGAAACCAGCAAAAACCAGCAGAGACCAGCAGAGACCAGCAGAAACCAGCAAAAACCAGCAGAGACCAGCAGAGACCAGCAGAGACCAACAGAGACCAGCAGAAACCAGCAGAGACCAGCAGAGACCAGCAGAGACCAGCAGAGACCAGCAGAGACCAGCAGAGACCAGCAGAGACCAGCAGAGACCAGCAGAAACCAGCAGAGACCAGCAGAGACCAGCAGAGACCAGCAGAAACCAGCAGAGACCAGCAGAAACCAGCAGAGACCAGCAGAGACCAGCAGAGACCAGCAGAAACCAGCAGAGACCAGCAGAGACCAGCAGAGACCAGCAGAGACCAGCAGAGACCAGCAGAGACCAGCAGAGACCAGCATCAGAGCAGCATGGAAAGCACTGAAATGACAGAGATAACATTCAGGAACAAGCATCAGCATCGCACAAACCAGAATAGAAACGCATCAGAGCATCACTAGACCAGCAGAGACTGACATTAGAACAGCATCAGACCAGAACCGGCAGGGACCAGAACTAGACCAACGTGAAAAGCATCAGACCAACGACAGAGACCATGACCTGAGCAGCATAAACCAGATCAGTGAAATTCAGCATCAGATCCACATCGATCAGCCTGAGAGCAGCACAGAAAACATTTAAATGACAAAGACATCAGAAAGAAGCATCGGAACAGCACAGACCAGCAGAGATCAGCATCAGACCAGAATCAGACCAGCATCAGGCCAATACTGGACCAGATACAGATCAGCATTAGACCAGCAGAGGTCAGAATGAAACAGACAGAGACCAGAATCAGACCAGCAGAGACCAGTATCAGACCAGAATCAGACCAGCATCAGGCCAATACTGGACCAGATACAGATCAGCATTAGACCAGCAGAGGTCAGAATGAAACAGACAGAGACCAGAATCAGACCAGCAGAGACCAGTATCAGAAAAACAACAAGACCAGGATCCAGACCAGGAACAAAAACCTCACTCGGAGGTTTTGGGGGATTTCAGTGTGATGGATATGAAAGACGTCTGCTTTGTTGTCGTTGTTGTCGTTGTTGACAGGCCTTTGAGTGTCGACCCTGACAGAACCAGCCCCCCTCAGAGATCAGGGAGCACGTGTCAGTCCACGGAGAGGTCAGGGAGTGACTGTGCAGAGCACTTTGAAGAAATCTGGAGGTTACATAATGCTCTCGTTCCCCTCACTGGACCACCGTCCAACCGCTGAGCAACAGCTCCACCTGGTGGAGGTCTGAGGGGACTGCAGGAGGAAACGCTCAGGAACCTCAGCTCACCTAAAACTCTTATCAGTAATGAGATTTTCTTTCTTTGGCCCTTCGGGATTTGCCAGAAGTTTGTCACAGCGGAACAATGGATCTCAGTGAATCAGTCTGCAGCGGCAGCAGATGAAGAGAATGTCAACTGGAGGATTTAGGACCTTCTTAAACAAAGCTTTAAATTCCTCCCTAATCTCTCCTCTAATGTGAAACTTTTATGTAAACTCAGATTGCTTTAATGCATGTCCACGAGGTCATTTGGGAGTTAAACCCTCCAAACTCTAAAGCAGAAGTAACAGTGAGTGCTTAAAAGAGCACAAATGAGCACATATCCAATTAGAAACACAGCGTTCTTCACTCCGTTCAGCCGTTAATTCCTTCTTTCACACGTTTCCCGTTTCTACAAGCGACCGTTGCAGGGATCTTAAGCTAGTTAAAGGAAGAGGAAGTGAATAACTCAGACTAAATGACGGCCCATCACAGAATTTAGATTCACCAATTAACCTAACAAGCCCGTCTCTGGATGATGTGAGGAAGGCCGAGTACCTGGAGGAAACCGATAAATGCTCATTGAAACAGAACGGAATCGAACCCAGTGGCGACGCAAACTATCAAATTACAAGATGAGCCATCTCAGAGCATCTTCCACAGTCACACAAGCTCTTTTAATAAAATCAGAGGTGAAGTCCCGCCTGCCTCCATCAGCGGCGACGAGACGAGAACATTGAGAGAAAACAAGATCAGAAGTGAGCTCTGCAGGAGGCAGAAACCTCAAGGCAGGTACAGGAGGAGAAACACAAACCACACGAGTTACAGGGAACTAAGACATGTCGATAAAACAACAAAAAAGATTTCTAATATACATTTCACACAACAGATACTTCGAGGAAGGAAATCAAAGTGTTTGAAGGGGTGTGAAGCATAAGGCCCGCAGTCCAAACCCGGCCCACAAGAGGCTTCAATTAGGCCCAGGGAATGACAAATTACTGTAGAGTAGCAGACACAACAACAGTGAGACTCAAGCTGAGACGTCAGTGCACAGGTGTTACACCTGTGCTGCTGCCTACTTAAGCTGGCTGCAGTCCACTCTCTGATGCTGGATCGTTGCCCTCCCTCAGTTAGTTCTACCCGAGAGTCTTCGTGTATGCCCCCTCTCCATGCTGCGACTTATCCTGTTATTTCTTTGCTTCAGCCTGGACCACCCCTGTCCTTCCCTCGCCTGGCTGCAACAGAAGCAGTCCCTCGCCTCAGACCCGTCCACGGTCGCTGGTGTGCAGCGCCTTGTCTCCTCGGACTCGGCCCTCGGACGAATTCAGTAACCCAGTTGTTAAATAAACCTGTTTCCACTCCACTTCCTGTGTCTGGCTGCCTTCTGCACCTGAGCCTCCGTTTGACATTCCGTAACAACAATTCTACAATTTCATTTAGCAGACGCTTTTGTCCAAAGCGACGTACAACACAAGCAAGAATTCAGACATAAGAAAGAAACCATTAGTAAGTGCTTCAAGTGCGACTGGTCAAGGGAGTTGCCATCAAGTTGCAGAAGTGCCAACTACCCCCCCCCCCTTTTTTTTGGGGGGGGGGGGGGGTCAACTTAGTCAGTGGTACATAATTGACGGGTTTTGGACCACCTGACCTATTCTACACCAAAGGTGGGGTCGGATTAAGTCCCTAGGTGTTCTCTGAACAATTGAGTCTTCAATTGTCTCTTGAAAGTAGAAAGGGACTCGGCAGAACCAGAGTTTTGTAGTTTGTTCCACCGTTTGGGAACAACAGAGGAGAAGAGTCTGGCTGGAGATTTAGAGCCGTGCTGGACTGGAAGCACCAGGCGTCTCTCACATGCAGAGCGAAGAAGGCGTGAAGGAGAGTAGACCTGGATCAGGGAATCCAGGTAGTCCGGAACCGTTCTTGTAAGTGTTTTGTAAGCCAGGAGGAGAGTTTTGAACATGATTCTGGCTGCAACTGGAAGCCAATGAAGGGAGATGAACAGGGGAGGACATGAGCTCTTTTGGGCTGGTTGAAGACCAGACCTGCTGCATTCTGGATCATCTGTAGAAGTTTGACTGTACATGCAGGGAGACCCGTCAGAAGAGAGTTGCAGTAGTCAATGCGTGATATCACGAGAGCCTGAACCAGGAGCTGTGTGGCCTGTTGGGTCAGGAAGGGTCTGATCTTCCTGATGTTGAAGAGGGCATAACGACAAGACCGAGAAACTGAGGTCACGTGCAACTTTAAGGTCAGCTGGTCATCAATCATGACACCCAGGTTTCTGGTTGAGTTTGTGGGCACAAGTAGGCTGGAGTGAAGTTGGACACTGATCTGAGGCTGGACAGATGGACAAGCTGGAAAGACCAAGAGTTCAGTCTTAGACAGATTTAGATGAAGGTGGCGTTCCTTCATCCAGGTGGAGAGATCAGCCAGACATGCTGATATCCGAGCTGAGACTGTCGTATCGTCAGGTGGAAAAGAGAGGAAGAGCTGAGTGTCGTCAGCATACAGTGGGAGGAGAAGCCATGGGAGCGAATCACTGCACCAAGAGAGGGGGTGTACAGAGAGAAGAGTACGGGACCAAGCACAGACCCCTGAGGGACCCCTGTTGATAGGCCATGTGACCTTGACACCTCCCCTCGCCATCACACTCTGAAGGATCTGCCGGTGAGGTAGGACTTAGCTAACTAGCATTAGTCTCAAAATACCCAGAATGCAAGAGCTTTAAACGAAGTTTAAACATTTCGCTGTATTTTGCACTCGAAGGTATCATGAAAAGTAATTAAAATCTCAACATAAAGACAAATGCCATTAGTTTTAAGCATTTTTTTCCACATTTGTTGGTTAACTGTATTTCATTTGAAGTGGTTGTAGTAAATTATAAAACATCTTTGGATTTTATATTGAACAGTATTTGCACTGAATATACCAGCCTAAAATAAAGCTGGTTATTTATTAAACATTTTTTTAATCTTAAATCACAATTCAGCAGTGTTTGACTGTTTGATGATGCAAAAGATTGAGTTGGGAAAACTTACATCATTTAAAATTGGATTTATGCTGCACATGCTTTGATTCTAAATGACTCCAGTTACTATCCTAACCTGACTGAAAGCAGTTTTGTTTATCAAACAGTGAAAACCTAATTAAATTTTGTTAGTGCAATCACTAACAGTTCAACACGTTTGTTGCTCGGCTCCAGACTTTGCGACACCCCGTTAACCTGACGCGACTCGAGCTCTGTAGAGCCGCTGCTGCCTTCCTGGACAAAGCTGAAATCACCTTCCGTTCGTTTCCAGTTCTGCTAAGATTAGCTCACATCCGCCGGCTCCAGCGTCAGCAAACTTCTTATTCATGTCTTGACATCTTGGCATTTTCCAAAATGTCAACTGTTGAATCCATAATTATTCAGATGAGAGCCGACTGAGCTGAAAATCAAATACATTTCATGTTAACCCGTAAATATCTGACTCCTGCTAGAATCCCGCATGGCTGCGAAAGGTTTGTGGATGGTTTTTGAATGTAAAAGGATTGTTTTGCATTGATGCTGCTGAAACAAACAGCTGCTGTTCCGTCTGCTGAGACTCTGAAAATTCATCAAACAACAAAAACATCATCAAAACTGAGATGATGGGGAGTTTATATCCGAGTTACATCTGCACAACCTCAACACTTAGTTCTGCTGCTCATCCCACAAATGCATGTTCCTTACAGATGTGCCAGGACATGAACTTTCCAGTGGTAAAAGATTTACTGCAACCACGTACTGATTCAACAGAGAAATGTACATAACTTCAATTATAATGGAAAAAAAAACAACAACTTGATAATTCATTAAGTAACAATTCATGATTTTTCCATCCACTTTTAAATGTCACCTGAAAACATTAATTCAAATGCAATTTTCTGTTATCAGCTGCATTCTGCTTTATCTAACGACCTTCTGCATAGTTTTAAATTGTCTTTTTAATTTGTTTCTGCCTTTTGGAGACGATACTTATCACCCTGATCATGAATGGGACTAACTTTCAGTCGCAGCCCTGCTTTCACTCAGGAAGGCGGTGAAACAGAAAACGACATGTTGTGTCAACAGGAAGCTGGATGAGCACGAGCAGAACAGCTACTCACTGCCGCCATGGTGTGCAAGTTCTGTTTTTTCCTCATCGACATGGAAACAGAGTCGGGATGTTTTAAAAAAGAATTGCATTTTCATTGACTCCGAGTTCCACTGTCGTGTAAAGACACCCGAACGCAACGCAGACTCTGCAGTTTCACCTGAAAACATAATAAACTCGTCAATAAAACACAGTCTTCATGCCTCAGCTCCTCTGGATGATCATATAGTGGAACATCAGCTGACAGGCTCTCGTCTAATGTTGCTGGACAGTGACTTCCAGCTGCAGCTGTGTGGATGATCACAGGAGACTGAGAGCAGTTAACTGGGGAGCAGATTGATCTGAGAGAGAAAACACAGCGAAGTGAATAAAAGCAGAGAAGAACAGAAGACCGAGCTGAAAACAGACACATTTGACTGTGGTGTGACAAGTGGATGGAAAATCCATCAAAGTGGAGGAGACTGAAAAGTGGTTCATGTGGTCTCTGCAGGAGGGAGACCGTGCACGCGTGCACACACACACACACACACGCACGCACGCACACACACATCTGGAGCAGGGGGATAAAGACAGAAACATCCTTAAAGGCTGCTCTTCTTCATGACGGGACCTAATTTAGGGAGAGCGGAGGGTGACCCAGGTGATTTCTAGCAGGAAGTGAAGATAGACACCAATTAAAGCCCAGGTCTGATGGAAGAGGAGCTAAAGACCAACAGCGGAAACAGAAGGAGACTTTTTCCCACCAAGACGAAAATGCAGTGCGGAGACTTTGTCTGTTTTCTGTTGTCTTTTCAGTCCTGTCTAAAAAAAAGAAAAAAACATCAGTACACTGAATCCAATGTGGACTAATTTTAGTATTCTGTTTCTGTAAGTTGATGGGAATTTCTGTTGTTTCAACTGAATGTTTATTGATTTCCTAATATTGCACCACATCAAAATGGTGGGGGTGGGTGGGGGTGGGTGGGGGGGGGTTAGTGGTTGTTCCTCTTGATGACGTAGACAAAGTAAGATTTCAGAATCGCGTGTTTGAGTGTATATTTCCTTAAAAGTGAAGTGTGCAATTGAGGGAGATGACTGAATTTTTCACTTCTGGGGGCTCATACAGAGGCTCGGGGAGGTAATATGACTGTAAAGACACCTTTCTAAAGTCAATTTTGCATAATATGACTCCTTTAAATAAGAAATATTTAAATTGAAACTGCCACCTTTCAATATATGTTAGATTTATCACGCACACAACTGAGATACTTCTGGTAGTCTTTGTGGAATATTTTGTCATTTGAGTTTATAAAAAAAAAAAAAAAAAAAAAAAATCACATACCGTAATTGCAGCATTTCAAAAATATGAAAATACTTCAATGGATCCGACTGAATTCTCCTGGATCTGCTGGGTTTTCTCTGTAAAAGCCTCCCTGAAATGACCGTGTTGTAATTGGCGCTGTATAAATAAAGCTGAATTGAACTGAATTCTATTCAGTGGAATAATGCAGCACAAAATGCGCTTTCAAAATCCCTGAAATGTTTTATTTGATGCTGTGAATACAGAGAAACTGACAAAAATCACCCACTGCTCCTCAAAGACAAAAAGTCAAAGTCTCCCCATGCACGAGTGCGTACGGCGGCGCCTATCTCCGTTTGGTAACCCCAGGCCACACAGCTACTGTGAGTAGTGAAAGCTACAGTGGGGGGGGTTAGACCTCTGGTAGCTCTGTGTGTTCGACCCCCTCCCCCATTCTTTACACGCCGAGCACCTGGCTAGAAGGCAGTAGGTACCATTTTTAAGGTCTTTGGTATGATCCGGCCGGGATGCGAACCCACGACCTCCCGGTTGTGAGGCTCCTCAGTGATCCATATTCCTGGACACAACTCTAATCTGAGATTATCTCCCCTACCAGCAAAGTCACATCTGCAACTCGCTCTCCAGAAGTCTGAACGAACTGAAGCTAAAATGTAAAGTCCTGGAAGAGTAAAATGTTTAATAATGTTAATGAGGGAGAATTGAACCTTTGCAGACATCAAGTTTTTGCAAAAATAACTTTTTATGTGAAGTTTTCTCCAAAAGAAAAAAGTCGTTTGACCAAATGTCTTCAGTTCAAACAACAAGCTTGTATAACCTGGATTTGCATTTAAAAAGGCGTGTGGGACCCTTGCAGCCAGTCCAGGCTGGACTCTGGGGAGCTCTGCTGTCTCTTCTCTGGACTGATGAAATGATTCCCGGGAGCCGGTGGTCCGGTTCGATCCCCGCCGCCGCCTTTCATGGCGACCGCTCGGCTCGCGGGTCTCAGATTAAATTTAAAATGAAGCCTCGGCGTGCGAGAAAACATGTCAGACGTGCACTTTGCAAACTTTCCTAATGCTGAAGTTTCCGGCCGGAGTCCTCGGCAGCCATCAGCGGCTCTAAAAGCACAGCTCAGGGTGTTATTGATTTCCTCGCTCCGCTCAAGGCTTTTTCCCTCTGATGGGCTACTTCTGCTTGACACCTCTCCTCCCTCGGCGGCTCGTCTTCATTGCTACAGTATGAACTCAGCGGCACGCCGCCACCGCCTCCCCCCACACCCCCCACACCCCCTGCAGCATTAATTAATAGCTTTGTGCTTCCTTCAGCTCGTCTCTTTCCTCAGACTAATTGCTGGCAGAAGCATCTTTACTAATCCAATTTGGAGCCTTGAATAATCTTCAGGAGTGTCTCCGGCATTATTGGGCGTTTGTGGGAACCTGGAGGCATAATGGCTACTGTGTGTGTGTGTGTGTGCGTGTGTGTGTGTGTGTGTGCATTTCATTTACCCGATCTCACAGGAGAATGTGTGTGTAGTTATCTGCTCAGTATGTGAGGGCTCCTCTCTCTCAGCATATTTGCCATCGATACGACGGGATTTCTGCTCGGCATGCATTCCTCTTCTCACTGGAAACTTCAAGATGAAGCATTCCTGCAACACCTGGCTCCACTCAAGCTTCCACAGTCATTAAAGCAAGCGTGTCAAACACTTTCTATCATCATTTTTGGACTTTTTTCTCTTTTTTGCTCTGGTCTCTGTTGCACATTTCGTGTTAACCTTCCAAAAACCCTGGGATAGTATTGAAAAAAAAAAAAAAAAAAGACAGAAATGACAACATATTGAAAACATTAGCTGTGTGCAGCAGTTTGTGCCTTCACTTCACAGTGTGCTCGTCTGCAGCCTCCATCCAGAAATGAGGGACTTCTGCACAGTTTCCATATTCTCTCCTTGGAATCCCAAATCTGTCCAAACTAAGACAAGAATTTGGCGTTACTGTAGATTCATAGGGGGTCGTGAAGCCCTCTTATTTTAAGAGGTTCATCTAAGGAGGCACGGTGTATCGGTACTGATATCAGTATCAGCCAATATCAGTCATTTTTCAACATATCAGCATCAGTCTGACAAGTAAAACTGGTCTAATATTAACGCCCCATATTTATTTTGGGGGTTAGAGTTAGTTGAAGAAGCCCCCCCCCCCCCCCAAAAAAAAAAAACAAAGTTCAGTTATATTTCTGATATTCTTCACAGTTTCACCGATGTGAGTTGACCTGACCTGTATTGATTTGTACTTTCTAAAAAAAAAATAAAAAGAAAAGAAAAGAAAAGTATAAAAGTGTGTTTTCAGATTATTTCCTGAAAACACAGTTTCAGTGTTTGGATGTTTACTTTGACTTTACAATTTAACGTTTTAGAGTGAGCCTAAAACTAATAATGCTATTACATTGCATTTGCTGTGTGTGATATTTAAAGTTTTGGAACACAAATAAATAACTTTCATATTAAGTGTTTACTTGGTTTTTAGTTTAAAAAAATCATAGAAACTGGTTTTTATATTAATATCAATATCAGTGAATATCAATATTGGTCATAAATGCAATATTTAATATCTGTATTGGTGAAAATGTTGACATTGGTGCATTCCTAGGTATAACAATATGTCAGTTTTTAATTCAGTCAACATTGAAGTCCATCTCTCACACTGAAGAGGAGAGATTATTCAAGCTATCCAGTAAATCTGAGCCACTTCTAACAGGTTCTCTCCAATTAGCATCATCACTTTTCAGTGAAACAAATCTTTTTAGGAATAAACAAGGTGTAGCTGCAAATTGAGCACAACAAATTAAAGTTTCACCCTAAGTCACAATAAATCTGAATGTTTGTACTGGAGGTGGTGAAAACTTCACTGCAACACAAACAACAGAGTTAAAATGTGAAAATGTTGAAAAGAGTTGTTTTTATTCAATAAAGGTTCTGAAATGTTTTGAAACAGATCAGCTTCAGTGATGAGACTCTTTAACTTCAATACTAAAGAGTAAAAAGGCAGTCTGAAGCTCTCTGAAGGTGAAGATACTCTCTTTGGTCTTTGCATAAGATCAGATTCATGGAGGCTTCCTGCACCGGCGCTCGGTGGCCACATGGTGGCAGTCTGTAGCCACCAATCAGCAGAAGCAGACCGCCTCACCTTTTAACTGCAAGTGAGGAATTAAGAATTTGAACAGGGGCTGATGGGAGTCTGGAGGCGGACGCTGCACGGTTGCTGGTGCTGCAGGGTGACGAGTCGCCGCCCGGCCGAACGACCGCTTCATTTACTGAAGTGACGTCGGGAAGAGCTGTGGCCACGACAGAAAATCAGACGGACACCGAGTCCAAGGTCCTTCGGGTTGAGCTCAGTGTGCGAATGGACGAGAGCGACACTTTACTGACACCTTTAATTCCATGATCATTCACCTTCACCCAACCGTGACCTGAGAAAACTCTGACCTAAAAACCCAAAAACAAAGACTACTGCCTGAAAAACAATGGAGAAAAAAAAAAAAAAGAAGAAGAGGAGAACCTATCCTCACATTGATATCTAGACACACACACTCACACACACAGCTATTGTATTTTTGGGACATTACATCATTTGTGACTTCTGCCCTTGTGAGAACGAATCCCAGCAGCGGCTCTCCAGCTCCTGCAGTTCAGCTCATGAAACGGATCCATGCGTTTTGTCTCCATTTGTTGTTTACTGTGCTAAAGAAAGGCATCAGAAGCCTTTTTCTCAAAGACGGCGACGGGTACACGGCCACTTGGAGGCTAATTAGCTGGATTAACTAACCCTCTGATTGCCACAACAAGGCTTTGTTGTGTCGTATCATTTGAATTAATGAGGCAAGTTGATTAGAAACCTGAACTGGTGAAATTGGTGTGAAAAGGGGTTGATTCTCTCGCCGCCGCCGCCACCGCCGCCGCCCAGTGATGAATCAGCCTCATTTCCTGTCAGTGTTTAACTGTCTGCTGGGCGGCTCACCTTCATTTGGTTTGAGTGGTTTCCTCTCTGTTGTTTCATTAAAAAAATTACAGATTTTTTGGCCATGCTGTTGGAGAAATGAAAGTCTTTTACCACTGTGACATTAAGATTTACATCATTGATTTCATGTCAGTCTGATCAGGAAGTCCGGTGTAAAGAATTGAAGAGTGGCACTCAAATATTCTCCCAAAAAAAAAAAAACATAAGTGAAAGGTTACTTTGAGCAAAAAGTCAATAAAAACGAGAGCAACTGTAGCATACTGAGCAACACGAATCCTGAAACTTGAATTCATTTTCTATCCATCCATCTTTCATGAGGTTTGATCTGACTGAAACAGGGTGCTAAACCTCAGGCCCATGGGCAAAAATCCTCCAATCCGGCTGGGCAAAACAACAAATCAAAAAAGATTCAAACAAACACTGATTTTATTTTATTTTTTAAATTTCTTAAGAGTACATAACTAAACACCAGCTGAGAGGTCGGCGATGCCGTCATGAAAGCTCGCTGCCTCGCTGCTGTCAAACCAGCCTCAGAGCCCTGCAGCCAGGATGAGTTCATAAAAACAGGCAGAATGCGACAGCCAGAGAACTTTCTTGACATTTCACTGTATTTTGCACCAGGAAGTTTCATTCAAACCGGTTTAATATAGAAGTCGTAGACATTTTTTAGTGGTCAGTGTTTGATTTTGGAGAGAAAAATAATTTTTCATCAAGTACCGTATTGGCCCGAATATAAGACGATATTTTTTTCCAGGAATGGTATTCTCAAAAATGGGGTCGTGTTATAATCGAGGACTAGATGGAGCCAAAGTCCCGGTGACCTGCACTGCCTCTGATTGCATGCAGTGACTCAGCCGCCCCGTCAGGGGGAGCTAGTGAGCTGGACAGAGTGTCAGCCTGCAGCAGTGTGAGAAGAAGACTGAGCAGTGTGGCTGCTGTGTGTATTTCTAAGGTTCATTTCAAACAGCGCATCGAAAATATCTGCCTGTAAGTACTCGAGTATACTTAGTTGATGTTCAGGATAGAAGTGAAACTTGTGAATTTGTCAGTTTGTTGTGAAGTTTCAACGGAGATGCTGATTCCGTTAGCATGTTAATGGGGTTTCCATTATTAGTTAGCATTGAGCTAGCGGCTTTGATTTTAAATACTGACTTGTTCTGTCTTTAGACAGTGATGTATGTTGTGATGCATCTTGTGTATTTGTTCACTTCTGTGTATATCTGGTGTGTTTCAGTTTTACAGTGTCTTCAGGAGAAAGTAATAAAAACTCAGACCAGCTGAAATCTCCTGCTTTCTTTCTGAAGAACTGTTCTCTACAGGCCAAACTGAACCCCACATTCACGGAGGCTGAATTATTAATGTTCATGAAGTTGAACAGAACTTGAATTTGATGGTTATAAAGTTATTTACATCATTATCTTTGAGGTTCTTAATTGGAGCTTATTGTTGCTTTTTTTGAGAAAGAGAATATATTTTTATTTAATACTGCAGTAATATTTCTTTTAATCTTAAATCACGTGAAATATTATCTCTGTTGTGAGTTTTTGAGTTTAAATAATTGTACAATAATAAGTTCTCTCATGAGTAACCTTATTGTCTTCAACATATTTTTATTTTCACAAAATGATATTTGAAAAATAGGGGTCGTGTTATATTCAGAGTCGTCTTATATTCGGGCCAGTACGGTATACTCTGCACCACAACGACAACAACAACAAAAACCCTACAAAGATCAAATCTAAGGTAGGGATGCAACAACATGAACATTTTGACTGATAACAATGGTGTGGTTACCACCGATAGTCAGTATTTTGTGATATCCATACAAAAACAATTTTCCATGATGATTTGTATACTAAAAGGCAGTGCTGGCGAGTAATCCTTTACTAAGTAAGCCACCACTGTAATTAAATTACTTTCTCAGTAATGGACTAATGTAATGCAATTACCTTTACAAAATAGTAATTATATCATAATTACTTTATCCAGTAACGATTCCTTTGCTTCTCTTAATATTTAGGTGAAAAGGTATAATTATCCACTATATACCAGACAGTTTATAGAAAAAAACAAAAACAACGATGGCACAGTTTTATGACGCGTGAGACATCATTAAACTGAGACGAGCACCAAAACAAACCCGGCATGGCGACATCCAGCGATAGCATTTTACGGCTGGAAACAGAAACATTATTATGAGTTTATACTGTAACGGATGTGGCGGACATGTCCCCCGCACTATTAATACCTGTACCTTCTGTCCCCTGCACTTCCATCAGCTGTTACAACCATATAATCTTTTTTTAACATGCAGTAACCTGTTTTTCTGAGCCGTCTTTAAACGCACAGTGAGCGAACGCATGCTAGCAAGACATGCTAATATCTGGTGCTACGTAGGTGTTGATCGCTGACTAAATAAAAGCTGCTAATAATACTGACTAAACCAGCCAAAAGGCAAAAAAGTTTGCGATTTTTTCCAAACAAACCATGTAAGTTGAGTAATGCTGTTACATTCATACAATGTTAGTTAAATGATGACTAGTTAATGCACGTACATTACTAGTCAACGTGACTACTGCACTGTATCAGTCAAGCCATTTTTCTTTATGTTGATTAATTTTACACATCTGTGCCGTCACATTTCAATAAAAAGTTGACGTGTTCACTGTTGCGTCACTCTCTGCGTTCATGCCAATAAATGAACATATAAAATTCAATTGTCTCAATTCAACATTCATTCACATCAAGAGGTCAGAGGTCAATGTTCAGTGTCAAGAATTTGAACTTGATTATTCCAAATTTAATTTATATTTTTTTTTCAACGGGAGTACTTAGTAATCAATTAGTGAAGAAACAAAGCAATTAAAGAAGTAATTGAATTACTTTGAGGAGTAATCAGTGGCTAGATTACATTTATGGAGTAATCCCAACAACCCTGCTGAAAACCATTTAAACATTTAATCTGAAAAAAGTTATTTAATTTCCAAAACTTTAAAATGCAAAACAAATTGGGCAACTTGAAGCAAGAGCCTACAACTTAAAGAACATTTTGATTGAGCAAACATAAAAAACACCCACGTACTAGTTTTTCTTTTTGCAAAGTGTAACAATAACAATTCCAGGTCACATCGACTCACATCTTTGACAGAGTTAAATCAGAAATATCAGAACCACGACTGAACCAGAACTTGATTTTGCACATTGCCCAACCTAAAGCAACCCCAACCCACACATACCAGTAACTGGAGGGAAATAAATGTCGTTTGGTAATATTGGACCAATTTTACTTTACGATACGATAAAAAAAATGACTGATATTGGCCGCCACCGATATCGACGCGGACATATTGATCATCGCTAATTTAAAGATCACTGGTCCAGACCAGATGAGAAGAAATCGGTCTGTATGTGGCCTCCTGAACTAAAAGCTGTTCATCGCCCCTGGACTGAAGGTTGTTGGTTCCAGAACGGATACCGATCACCAGTCCCTCACAGGACAAAGAGATAAACACACACACACCTTCAGAACCAGAACATGTGTGACTCAGACTACAAGACTTCACATATGTGGGTAGAAGGTTGGATTTCAGTGGTGCCAAATAATACTGTGGCGCTGCACACATTAGTGGAGTTTATAGAAAATAATCTTTCAGGTTGCAGAGCAGATTTCAGATCCGCGTGCATTTCCTCTGTTTCCTCAGCGACGGAGACGAATGCAGTAATGTGAAAGTCCGCTCCTCCACCACGGCTCCTCGGATAATGGCTCACATCCAGCTCTTTCTGATCTATTTTATTTTAATGTACAGCCATTTATACTTAATGTATTACGCTTTCACAAAAGTTCTGCTGCCGCATTATAAGTTTTAATCTGGATGACCTTTATCGTAAAGCAGCTCCTGACTTTTTATCTGCTTAATGTTATTTAGCAACTGTGGCGTGTAACGAAGGCGAGGTTCACGAGACCTTTTTAACTGAAAGGAGTCGACAAAAGTTATGAGAGAGAAGAGTAACGGAGGGTGGGAGAAAACAAGCATTTGATGATGATTTACAGTGAAGCAGCGGTTCAGCCTGGCAGTGAGAAAGTCCTCAGGACGGATGGATTCTTATAATCCTCCTCACACACATGTACAGTACAACACGGAGAAAACAACCTGCTTCTGCCTCTGAGCACATACTTCAACACCCCCGTATGATAGATACATGATTCACATATGGAGCGCCGCCGTTGATTCATCAAACTCAGAAACAAATGGGTGGCGAGGACAGAAATCAATGAGGTGAATCTTTGACATCAATCCCGGCTTCTATTTCCCCCTCGCACATATGCGCACACTCTGCATGACCTCCGGCTCGCTCGGCGTGACAAAGACTAAACATGTTACCGCCCGCACGGAGAAGCCCGCATCCCTCAAAACTGTCATGCCTTCAATCTCACGCCGGCGATAACGACCCCGAGACGAGGCGCCGCCATTTTGAGACGTGCAATTTACAGAAGGAATGAGCTTGGCGAGGGGGAGGAGGAAGAGCGGGGGGGAGAAGAGGGAGAAGGAGTGGGGGTTCGTGTTGAATCATTAGGACTAATTGAGGATCAGCATGAGGGCCGGCCCGCTCGGCCACGGAGCTGCTGCCGTCAGCACCGGCAGGTGGGCGGCGTCCAGAGGTGAAGGTAGACCGCGCTCCCTGAAGTTCACAGAGACTCAGCTTTGAAGGCTTCAGTCGGCAAACGAAGGAGAGCAAAGACCGCCGAGACCGCGATAAGAAGGGACTCAGCAGTTTTACCTGCTGAAGAAAATCATCCACTCATCTCTTATTCTGTTTCATCCGGCTGAGGCCGACGCCTGCTGACGGGTAGATTCAGCCGTTCATCGCAGGACAAACAGAAACATCCACTGACCTTTAAGACTTTGACTGGATGGATGGATGGGTGGATGGATGGGTGGATGGATGGATGATTGAAACAATGGGTTAAACAGGGAAAACCAGCTGTTTTCTTTCTTGAAACCACTGTAAAAACTGTCATTCAAAAGAACCTACAGCCAGTCCACCATGGAGCCTTCTGAATTATTGACCAATTTATTGAACTTTTTTATTCTTCTTACACTGTAAAACTGGAAATATTCCACCTAACAAGAAATAATAGTGCAAAGACTTCACCTATAACCTAGAAACATTCACAATGGCGAATACACGGACGTTTGCATGGATGTTGGATGATTAATACGGATGACTTTCAACTATAAAACTACTGATTACAACTCTCAACTCCAGGCCGCCATTGCTGTTATTGTCCATCTACTGAGCATGTCTGAGAAGAACTATTTACTTCAGCCGTGGCGCTCATAGCGGCGTGCCCGCCGCCTCTCGGGACGGAGTCGGAGCGTCAGAATCTCAAAGTAACACGGGAAATGAAATGTGCACAGACTGTCAGGTGGCTGAAGTTTGTGAAAGGTCGCTGCTTTAATTAAATGTTAATAAGTAAACATTTTGACTGGCTGAACCGTCGTCTGTGCTGCTGCACATTCATCATGCTGCAGCTGCTTCAGGTGAATATCAAATTGGAGGTATTGACTTCCTTTCTGGGGAGAGAAATTAAATTTTGGTACAGTTTAGTGGTTTTGTTCAGGATTACTGTGAAAACACTCAAAATGTTTCTCTTCACAAATTGATTCAAAGGTTTCCCCAGTCACCTTTAAATCTGATGAAAGTAACCTGGAAACATCCCAGAGTTTCCCTTTTTTCTCTTAAAACTGACATTGCGACGAAATAAAAGCATTTCCAGTACTGATTTTCATGCATATGACAAAACATTTAGCTTCACTCAGACACACGTTCACGCCTACAGGAAGTTTTGTGATGCCAAGTAACTTCAAAATCATGTTTTATGAACTGCCTGTGGGACGAAACAACCATCAAAAACCAGCTTGTCTGTGTTGAGTACAAGAAACATCACTTCACGAGCAGGTTAATGAATTTTATATTATTTTTGTTCCAACCTCTGTACAGGTGCAACACAGCTGTGGTAAATTATTCTTCTAAACATGGCGGTGTCCAGAGCGGCACGACTCCCAGGCAGTTCGCCATCGGTCTATACGAATGTCAGGGACTCTCAATTAGCAATGCTGATAGCGTACTGATCTCGCATGCACGCGTGTGGCTTCATCACCAAAAACCGCCATCCCGCTTTCAGTTGTTTCCTGCTGTACTGAGCAAATGTGAACATTTTCTGAAATGAAAACGCAAAATTGATCCATTCTCACTAGAATCGCCGTATAAATGAGGCCTAAATCGCAACGCTCATACAGCGAGGAGCCATTTCAACAGACAGGTGCAGGTTTCTGCCTAAATTGTGTGGTTATGTGCAGTACTGTAGGTTGATGCAGTGGTTAGCAACAACAGCACCCTCTGGTGGCCCGACATGAGAACTGCATCGCTCTCAGCCTTTGTAGCGCGCAGTCCCACCTCGGTTCTCTGGTACGGTGGTTATCCGGTTCTGCATTGTGCATGATAACTTTTTGTCGGTGGGTGCAAGCCGGCATGGTCCCATTTTAGCCTGGAGGTGTTACGGAGCAGTGGTCTTCAAACGTTTCTGCACCACAGACCGGTTTCAAGTAACTGAAGTCAATTTTCCATGGACTGGCGGGACGGGGAACGAAAAGGCCTTAATGTCATATGAAAAAAACTGTGACAGAGTGAAACAGAGGAAAGAAGCACTGACGGAAGTGAAGCGTTTTTCAAAGTAAAACTCAATGCAGTCCAATGTGTCACTGGAAAAAAAACATCACAACACATGAGTTTTGATTTACAGCACACTGTGTTGCCATCAGAGTATGAGGCCGAAATGGCAGATCAGGGTGTCCCAAAAAAATTCCAGGATTTTTTGGGTGGCTGACACGTGGTGTCCGTTGCCTCGCCGGGAGGGACATGTGGAGGTCCTTCCAGTCTCCAGTCCCCCAAATGAGGACTGGAGGCTTGATTTCGTCGATTTTTACACATTTTTTCCCATTATGTAATTTAAATCTCCGGCTGGCTCAAACTGCAAAGAAAATGAGGGAATCAGAGGCCATTTCAAAAGGGCAGGGATCACGTGGTATCTCTCGACCAATCATATCAATACAAAGCGACACTCGAAAAGCAGAAGTGTCAACGACTCGGTCATTGAATGTCACACCACTAACGCGGCGTCTTTAGGCCGTCTTTTGCGAATATGGACCATCCAAAAGGCAGGTGGACGGCTCGCTGCCTAATACCCTGGTTGCCATCACTTTCACGATCTAGACCCCGAACAAAGTTCATCTGCCCAACACCGTCTGGACAATCGAGGCCAGACGGGGAGACACTTATCGTGGAGCAACAGCACGATCCACTACACCACTGTAACACATTCACAACTTAAAAAAGTGATTTTTCTCATCCGTGGCTTCATCTCTGACAGCGAACACTGTTTTTGCTACGAAGAGCCAATAACCTGCTCTGTTTTCTCTTTGCTGTCGTCACGATCCAAAGTTAATTCAGAGTCGGGGATTTTTTTCTGTCGCTCTCTCTGGGATCCAGACGACATATTTCTGCCTGACATGCGAGTCACATAAACAATTAGCTTATGACCTGCGGAGTAATCAGCTCCGCCACCAAACGCTCAGGAGAGGCTGAATACTGAAAGGGGAAATTTTCTTCCTGCCGGAGGGAAGGCAACAAAAACTGCCCTCTAATCTTCGCTCACTGATTAGAGAAGGAATTGAGAGTAAATTGATGAGTTTACAGAAGCAGCATGCAGTCGAGAATAAGAGTGTGATTGCAAAGGAAGAAGTTTCAGATGTAATTTAAGGTTGTGACTTTAATATTTCATAAGAGGAACTGAGACGACTTCACAGTCTGGCGATTTATTATAAAACAACCAATAACACATCAGCAGTTTTTGTTTTCTTGTTAAAATATGTAGTGTTAATACGTTTCTCCCGGGCAGAAACTTGTCAGCTTAGTATTACTTTCTTCTGACGGCCTCGGCCGTGAATTTAGACTCGGGACGCCGCCGCCAACAAATGAAAATCCAATGCCACACAATCAGTGGCTCATTGATTGCGAGTTAAGATCCGTCGAAGGTCACTTTGAAAGGATTCGCAGCTCAAAGTCAAATTCTGTTACCCTCCAAATCTCACCCAGATGAGGCCAAACTTTGCTTGGTGCAGACTCGGTTCAGTCCCGCCTGCTTGACCATCCCGGACTCACTTTCACCCTCCTGCCTTGACGGATAGAAATTGAGGATCTAAAGAAGGAACCTCTGTGAAACTTGGCACCACATTTACCTTCACTTCATTTCAGTTACGCTCAGGAAACAGCTCAGTGTCAGACATTAACTGCTTGTGCCCATAAATCCTTTTCATTTTCTGAATTTATTCAGGATTATCTTCTTAATCTCTCGCTCTGGTATTAAGCCACACTTGAGTCATCCTGTTAGCATGCAGGGAGTCGATCTGCAGGCGGCGTGAAGCTTTATGACCAGAAGAGCCGCTTCAGCGTCTTTCCGCCACATTAAGCTTCTCTGGAGACACAAAACATGTTCGACCTTTAAAATGAAGACGATGCAGCTCATAAAGCTCTACATACAGTTTTCTACAAATACTGGATTCAGTTTATGACATTTATTAACTGGTATTCAATTTATTAACCGTTTCTGGTTCTTGGAGTCCTTTTTTAGAAGATTTCTCTTTTTGAACCCCTGTTACAGGATTAACCATTTTATTTCTTTATTTATTTAATTTTTTTTTGTGGTTTAAGTTTAATTCTTTTTAAAGCAGTGTCAGGTTGTGTAACTATTTTGAAAATTTTAGACATTTTCTTTATCCCTTCTTAGCTTTCCTAGTGGTTTAAGCTTTTAATAAAAGAAATCTTCCTTTATTTTAAATCAATTTTAACAAGTTAACCTTCGACCCTTTGAGTAAATTTTAGAAGCTATGGACTTTATTTGTTTGTTGTTCAGCTTCTTTTAACCTTTTGAAAAAAGGTTAGTGTGCATATGCATTTTTCTTTTTTTTTTTAAAGGGCATTTATGCTAAAGCTTCGAAGAAAAACATGAATTAGCAGAAGAAGAGGAAGGAGAAGCGACGATTGGATGGATTTGTGTGTGGCTTCCTGGAATCAAACCAGTCCTGAAGTGAAACGAATAAACACTACAAAATAGAAATGAGATGATTCTGAGCTGTTCCAAAGGTTTGTATGACGTCCTATAAAAATAGTCCAACGCACCTCCTCGCTCCAAAAACAGAACATCTATAAAATGTTCGTTTGGCTGAAGAACAGCAACTCGATCTGCTCCGCAGCTGAAATAATACCAGAGTTCCACTTAAAGCTCTGTTAATCAAAAGTTTTAGCTGTACAATCAATCAAAGAACCTTGTTTAATGAACTATAAACACGAGTTTTCTGAGTAAGAACCCCACAGAGAGTTCCTCTCCTCGTCTGCAGCTCTTTTTTTAGCCCGTTTCGTTCGTTGTGTTGTTTTTTTTTTTTTTTTTACGGCACATTCACGGTTTGGTTGTGTATCAACACGCTCATCCGTCCTGGTATGTATTTTTATCAGCAGATAACGGTCTGTGCCTGGGAAGAGAAAAAAAAAGACCTCTGATTAAAAATAATCATTGCAATTAGTCTGAATTTGTGTGGCCTGCTTTTACAGTGAATTGAATTTTGATGGGTACACAAATCTGCTTTTTATTTGACTGTAAAAGGCTTCGTCGTTAGAGTGCGATTTGCTGGAGGAAGGAGGATGCACTTTATTTACTGTGCACTCCCCTCCTGTGAAATGATTATTAATGCAGAGGAGATTAAATATAGTGATTAGATCTCACGTGAAAATGCATCATTTTGGTGTTTCAGTTTCAGAAGTTTCGCTTTTACAAAATGATGCATTGGGAGAATAAGGGCAATCGTACGGACGGATGAACAAGCGGGATTGTTATTAGGGCTGAACGATTAATTGCATTTGCAGTAATGTTGCGATATGATAAAACGCGATTTGCCAATCGCAACGTGTGCGATTAAAATGTGGTCACGTGACACAAACGGAAGCGGTAACCTGAAATGCAGTCACCAAGAGATACAGTAGGTGGCGGTATGCACCTAAGCTGTTGGTCGCCACCCGCCATTGCTCCAAAGTAGAAGAGGAAGAAACAGAAGCGAGAGAAGCGCCGTGACGGATTCACCAACATCCACGCAATTAGATTATTTTCCCAAATCGTTCAGCCCTAATTGTCATTACCGTGACTCTCAAATCAAACTACCAGGGCCAGGAGAATCCAGACTGGGAGTCAAGACACTCTGGATCCTGCTAGTGTTGTTCCTGCATGTCTGGTAGCAACCCTTCATAAAAGCCGAGTTTTATTTCCTCATTTTCAAAAACGGCATTTTCAGTGGCTGCTGAGCACTGCTGTCATGCAAACACACATTTCAGTTTATTCATCGGCAGTTGTCTAAAATCTTTAACGAGGATGAAACTTGCAGTTGACTCTAAATTCAAAGTAACTGTAAATCGTGCTTTAATCCAGGATTTACTGTAGCCATTACAATTCTTATTCTCATTAGTTTGTAAGCCTGCCAGCGACGCCGGGGTAACTTTTAACTTGGTCTTACTATTTATTCTGACTGCATTTCATCATTATGAAGCTGTAAAGCTTTAAGTTTTGACAAATTAAGACCAGTGTTGCGTCCTGCATCGATCAGCGGCCTCAATTAACAAGAATCGGCAGTAACTTCAAATTTTCTGTCTGCAGCTTTTTGCTAGTGATCTACTATGACTCTCACCATGACTGATATTCAGATGAGGTTGTTGGACCCTCTTTACACAAGAAGGATCTGCGAGGAAAGGAACTGCTTCACTTTCTTGTTTTTGCCATGAAGTGATTGAACAAATCGCCGAGTTGGACGTGTTGATGGAGAAAGTTATCGCTATGAAATTAATCGATACGAATTGGAAGAAATTTTGGGGAAAGAGACAATATTGGGCACAAAATTAAAAAAAATTGACAATAAAGTGAGCAAGCTGAGAAAATCCTTTCACTTCATCAATACGGGGATTTGGGTTTCAGGCTTCCTTGAAACTGTCAGGAGAATCAAACTTCTCTGACATTCAACGAGTTTCTGCAGCGTCATAAACTCAGATGAGACGCCAGGTGCCGTGGAAAGACGACAGGCGTTACTCTGGGTGCTGTTGTTTCTATATAAGCTGAAGTAAGACCGGAGTTTGCAGAGTTGGGTGGAGTTCTGCTCAGACCAGCTGCTTTGCTCTCAGTCAGCTGATTTCTGTTTACAATTCTAAATAAACCTTTAGAGACTCCTCACCTGAGGCTCCGTCTCACTGTGCCGGTTTGCGCCTCCCTTCCCAACAGATGCAGCAATAAACGGCGCAGGCGTTTTCAGTGGCGACAATCAAACTGCATAAACTGGAACAGACGGCTGACGTTCCGTTTACAACGAGGCAGCCATGATGTTCTGGAACACAAGTCGGGTTTTTCTCCATGACACACAGCATTTTCAAAAAGTTCCACCTTGGGAGCCGTTTTCAAAATGTTTTCAACAATGTCGTGTAAATGGACACCAAAAATGCAACAAACCTTTTATCATTTCTGTTCTTCGCAACCAGGACTAATGTATAGTGTTGAAATGACACAATTTAAACCATATTGGTGTTAAATTTAACGCTTATGGTCCAAAAAAACTGCAGCAACTGCTTTCACATCTGGCCCAGATGCTTTCTTCGTAAGCCGTCATCAGCAAACTCAACTTTATCAACGTTTAAAATGCATTAAGTTGTGCAATTTGTTCAAACGCGGCTGTTTCGGCTCCCTACTGATTTTAAAGTTCATACAAAAGACGATTTTCTCAGAACAAGGCGTGCAATCATCAGGTGCCAAAATTACTGCATAAATCAGGATGATTTTAATACAGAGCAGTTTCTTATAGTAGATGAGCAAACAGAAAGTACACATTAGCCTAAATGAACGGAAAAGGTTAAGTTGAGGCTGTGTGTCAGATTGTCTTCATGATGTGTTGTTCCCTGATGGTTAAAAAAAAGAAAAAAGAATTCTATAATTGTAGGTTTAAGGTCAAGGTTGTCATTATGATCTTATGAAGATGGATCAGACAGCAAGAACAAATCAATCTCATTGCGTTGCATGCCTTCAGCTATGAATTGTGATGTTTTCATAAGTCCTGTGGAAAAGAGACTTTACTATATACTGAGACAGGATACACACTGAGCAGCAAAAACACACCAGCCACTCAAAGAGGAATCATTTATCTAAATAAATCGAATGTCAAGGTAGGTAAAATGTAAAAAGACGTCAGGAGTGAATCATCTGAAACTGAGGATCTAATGCTGACGTATACTGGAGCTCAGAACAGCGTCTCATCAGACTCAAGCTAATTCTGCAGATAAAAGCAAATCCCAAATAAACATGCGCATATTAATCACATGAGATAAAAATAGTATGACTATCGGAGGAATATTTAATCACATAAATAATATTTTTTACAGTAAATGCCATGTAGACGCAAAACGACGAGTTTTCACTCGAACCGTTGGACTGAAATCTCTGCGATTCTCGAGGCTCTTAAACAGCAAATCCAACCACAGAAACTACCATCACACAAGTTGTTTCTGTTTACAAGACAGTGAAACACGCTCAGCTTTTCCGACTGTTGAAAGTGGATCCTGCTGCTTCTTTTTAAGGCCATTGATTGCGGCTCTTTTGGTCCAGCGTGGAGAGAAACAGAGAAGCGCTGTGTTTGCCTGAGGACGATATCCAGAAACACAACTTTAAGGGCCTCTTTGGACCATAATAGGAAGCGAGAGTAAGCTGGATCGTGTGCTTTTCTACAAAGGTCAAACAGCAGAGGAAAGAATAAGATTTCATACTAGGAAATAGTCCAGCTAAAAGTGCAGTGATTACGTTTTTCACCTCTGCACCAGCAGTTCTCTGGAACTCCGGACCGCTGTTTTCTCTGGTAATGTGGACACAGTCGGTCTGGCAGGGGGCGTCAGTGCAGACTGAGCCGCTGGACGATGGTTATCTCTGTGGACTGGAAGGGGGAGCTGGGGGATTTCCAACTGGCTGCAGCGGGACGGCGATGGAGTCCTGGCCCGGAGAGCGGAGAGCGGAGGTGAGGCGGGGTGGGGGGGAGGGGGGTGAGAAGGTTGAGACGTCTCGGCGAGGACAGGCGAACAGGTTCGGGCAGGCTGAGACGGCACAGATGACCCTGCCGCGTGAAACCAGAGTCTCGACGAAACGGACAAGCGCAGGTGGGTCCGTGTCTCCGGGCGAAAGTGTCCGAACTGCTGAGTCGAGACCTGTGCTCCGGCTGGCCACGCTGGATTTAACCGGCCACACACACACACACACACACAGATCCGCCACTGTAGCACTGGCAGCGGGATCAGGCACCGGGCCACGAGCGACACGCGCACATGCCAGACATGCCGCATAACTGGCCACTGACCTCACAGCTTATTGTGGCGAAGGGCAGCGGCACGAAATGCAAGGCAGCAGACGGCAAAGAGCACCGCGGCCAGAATCGCCGCGCTCTGGTCACCCCGGGCGGAAAAGGTCATCCATGTTAAACACACACACACGACTCTCATCTCAGGCTCTCAAACTGCGAGTCCTGAGTCAAACTAATGTCACATCCATGGTTGAACATCAAGCTTTTAAATAGCTGTGTTTACATTATAATGTTAATTTAATCAAACACAATTCAATATTTCCAGAGTACCAAATATTACAGTCGTCATTTCAAAGCACTTTCATAGAGGAAAAACTCAACTATGCAACATGAATGAGCACAGTTTACCACCGTATCGCTCAGGGGCATCAAAGGATCAGCCGTGGAACTCATCAGTAGTTCTAATTTCCAGTCAAATTGATCAATTTGGTATAAAAGATGGACAGTGATGTTTGAAAAGAGACCTGTTTTCAAAGCATCCTCTTATTGCACAACTTTTCTGAAACTTAAAGGCAGAAATGACACATTCTCACTTGAAACATGTAAATGAGGCGTTAATCTCACATCGCAGTGTTCAAACCTTTAAAAAAAAGGCTGCAAAATAAACACAAATAAACAAATTTACAAAGTGAGACGAGCGTCTGAACCGGTTTGTGTCTTCGTGACATTTGTTCGTTATGTGGAGGTAAATTCAGGTATCCGCGCGGCGCGCACGGAGCCGAACAGCTGAACAGCAGCAGATGTTTCGCCGCGGAGCTTCGCCGGGCCCTTCTGTTGACCTCTCCTCTTCTTATTGCCTCCGAAATGAAATGACACTCCAACGACTTGGAGGAGATCGAAGAGCAAAGACAACACATTCCCCGAGGAAATCCAATTTGTGGGAATGAAATGTCATTATGGCGGTATGAAAACACAGCGTGTGTCATTGCATACCCTTAAAGGGATAGTTTGAATTATTTGAAGCTGGGTTGTGTAAGGTGCTTGTGTATGATCTGCAGCAGACGGGGAGCTCAGGCTCAGTCTGGAGAGGCTGATCGGACTCAGGAAACGTCCTGCGGTTTTGGAAATAAACAGGCACAGCTACAAGCTGTGGGGAATAAAAATACTGTATATTTTCAATTACTCTAAAACTGCAGTTCAAATAATGTCACAATTTGCTGTCTCCGTGGAAACGCCGGAAACACTGCTACTGCCCTGTGCACATCGCTTTCCTGAAACAAAAACACAAAAAGATGCATTTCCACAGGAAACACTGTCGTGCAAACGAGGCCTGACTTAACTACATCCCCGCATTCACAGCTGCCATCAGTAATTCAATCAAAATGACCAATATGTTTGATCCAAATCCATCTCAACACATTTTCTTTCCACGACACTCCACCCTAGCCAGAAATAAACCAGAGCAATGCACTTGGCAGTGGTTTAATTGCCATTTCACTGGGACTTCTTAGTGAGACCGGGCTCTATATCTCACTTAAACACACACACACAGAAGCACACACACAAAAAAAACAACATTAAGGGAGTAAAAAGCTGATAAAAAGTCAATAACAGAAGGCTTCAATCCCGAAGCAGAGGGAGAGGATCAGGCTCCATGGCAGACAGCTCCTCACTCACTCTGCTGGCCTCCAGATCCTCCATTAAATGTGTTGAAAAGGAGGTGGCGAGCTCAGTGTTTGTGAAATTGCTGCGGACGGAGGTAAGACAGAGGTCAGAATCTGCTACTTTCCGACGTGGAGCGGCTCGGAGAGAGTAGTTTGAGCAGGGATCTGTCGCTTCCCCGAGACTCCCGGCGGCGGCGAGAAAGTTTATTCCCCGCCGTTTATCCGCTCGGAGCCGGTCTGCTGTACTCCATCAGCTCGGGACGGTTTCAGACGAAGCGGGGATGCAGCGACGTCCCCGGCAGTCCCCACATTGAATAACAACTGTAATTTCTCCTCTCATTCGCTTCCACATAAAAAGCTCTTTCATGGAAATTCACATTTGGAAAAAAAAAAAAAGCGGAATAGGCATATCAGATTGAGAAATGTAATAGTTTTCACTGAAGCCATTTTCGGGGAAAAAGAGCCGGTATTTTGCTCGGTGGGGGGGGGGGTGGCGGTGGAGAGGGAGGCCGTCTTGTCAGTGCGCAGCGCCGCAGCTCGCCGCGTTTCCCCTCACAAGTGTTTATGGGGCATTTAAAAGCCTCCGAATGCGCCGCGGTTTGCGGCCCACAAGTCGTGCTGGAGTCCAGCGGGCGAGCTGCCAGCGCCGGCTCACAGTTAAAATAAACAGCACAGATACAGCGCAGTCAGAGTTATGGAGAAAAAACGAGCTGCTGACTCTTGTGTTGGCTTGTAAAACGCCGCCTCCTCCCTCCATGTTTTTCTATCCGACTGATAAAAGCTGCACAGCGTTCACAGTCTCGCCATCTCAGGTGAGGCCAGGCGTCTTCTTCACTGAATTCTCCTCAAAAACATTGAGAGGTTTATTAGATACATATTTGTCCTCCGCTTCTGGAAGGAAACTGAACGGGCTCAAGCTGTATAATAATGGACCAATTGCTTCTTGAAGTCTGTATCTGTGTCTTTAATGAGCCCCTTTTAAATCATCAGATAATAGAAGGCACTTGCTGTTGTTCACATCTTGTTGCTCTCCCTCATGGTTCAAATTCCACTTAATTATATCCTTACCCCAGACTTTCTGAAAAGACTTGTAGATGAGAGACTAATACTGTGATCAGATATCAGGCCAGTAAAAGGCCTAATTTGAGAACGACTCTCGCAGTGTGTGACAGTCAGAGAGGACTTTGGTTTCATTTCATTTTAAGGTTGATGATAACCACATGACACTTCAGGACTTTACAGTGTTGGAAATCTTTCTCAGCTCTTCTGAGCTTGTTCGCTGGAGCTCAACATCACATCAATACAAGATCATTTTGAGTGATTGATTGTGGTTAACCTCCCTAAAACTAAGTCCCATATAACACACTATCACCGAAAAAGTACATTAAGCTCTAATTTCCTCCATCGCTTCAATGACGCCATATTCTGTGACTCTCTGGCAGTGATGCCAGTAACACGTTACTCTAATATGACCACTGTTTTCAGTCATGACTAATCTAAAGCAGTATCCCAAACCAGTAATCAGACTACAAAGACATAGATGTTAGCTCACTTGTGTGAAACCCAAAGAGACAGGGACACGAATGTGAACGATGACGGGAGGAGAGATGTGTGTTTTCCAACAGGAAATACTGTTTGTGTCAGCTGAAGATGACACTGTTAAGGTTCGTTCGTTGTGCACTTTGAGCTGCCGACAGAGTGGCTTCAACAACAAGTCAAATTTGAAGAAACATTTGGAGTCGTAGAACGGTTCAGTTAAACGTTGAAAGTCCCACCAGGTTCTGCGCCCCCTGCAGGAGGTTCAAACTGGACTTTGGTGCAAAATCATTACGTGGGAGAGAGTGAGTCGGGCAGTATGTTGTGGAGGAAATGCTGCCATTAAACACGGTTGACTCGCCTTCGATTGGCGTTTTAATAAACAAGATCCCTCCTGCTATCAACGGCGAGCTGAGCCGCCTCAAAGAACATCTTTTTCTCCTGCTGCTCGAATGCTGCCAACTACTGACTGCTCCAATGCTAAAAAAACATTTTATGTTTATGTTTACAGACAATGTAAGTTACAAATGGTGAGTTTTCCCATCACAGTGTTAACAGTTAAATATGTAAAAAAAAGACTATTTCATATTTTGTTCAAACAAGGCTTTATGTTGAATGAAATTAAATACATGTTTTTATAAAACATGATTTTTTTTCAGGAAGTAGTTCTTAAGTTATAATGTCAGAAGAGACATTGTTGATGTTATCAGATTACTTTTTCCAGGTAATTGTAGCAGCACCGCTCTCTTGGTACAGTTTTTTCTTATAGATGGATTCATCTTTCTCTTTATCCTGAAGCGACACCGTTTTTTTTCTCTCACTGCTGACACTAAGAGCTTCCCTGTGTGTGTGTGTGTGTGTGTGTGTGTGTGTGTTGCTGTGCACCACCCTTTGAGAGCTTCCCTGTGTGTGTGTGCTGCTCTGCACCACCCTTTGAGAGCTTCCCTGTGTGTGTGTGTGTGTTGCTGTGCACCACCCTTTGCGATGGGCAAAGTCACCCAGTGGAGGTTTCACAGTCCATCAAACGACAAACACAGAGAGAACATTTCGAGCAATTTAGAGTAACCAATTAACCTCAAAAGCAAGTATCTGGAGGAAAACTGTAGAGGAGAAGAAGAAGCTGCCGAGCTTTCATGTTTTTGACTTCTCAACGTAAAGGGGAGAGGAGGACCGACCAATACTCTACTGTGCTGCAGCGCAGGTTTTGGTTTTATCTCCAAAAACAATTCCACTCCTCTAAATCTTAAGCTGTTCTGTGGCGCCACCATCATCACCACACATACCTGCAGCAGCTCCTTTAAGTCGTGGAAGGGTTCCTGCAGACGGCGCTACCTTCAGTCCTACAGGTTCAGTACAAGTGCAACATGACTTTGATGAACTCGGACATGACATGGAGGTCGACCGCAGGCTATCAGCCTCCACTGAATCAGACGTGAGGCCGGCTACGACCTACTTCAATATGCAGGATGAACTTTATCCTATAGATCATCCACACGTGCTGATGGTGTCTTCAGGATATGAATAAATGAAGCAAATCGAGAGTCGATTGGTCGATTGTCTCCTAGTTCCAGTGAAGAAGCTCAGAGTGTGGGAGCAGAAGGAGACGGTGGACTTGATTCAGTCTTTAGATGACTGATTCTACATACTGCTTTTTTTGTACAGCAGTGGAGACTTTTTGATTTTCTGCTGCATTTTTAACTGTTTTTGGTCGCTGTAGATCACATTACTGAAACTTTCAGGGGATATTTCAGGTCATATGCAGTCGATTATGGCAGAGATTACGGCTGTCGAGAAACGCCTCTCGCTGTACCACACAACTCAAAGACATTAAGGTAGATTTCACCTGGGACGGCGAACGCCGTACAGTGTCAGCTTCGCTAAGCTGCTGAGGATAGGATTTGATTTTCCATCTCTCAGTTGCATGATCAGAATGAAATGTGAAAGGCATGTTAGCACCATGAATCCTCTGTCATGCTCCGCAACCTTTCCCTCTGCATCGGAAGGTGCTGCATATCCTGCAAAGAGATCAGGGCTGTTTGGAATGTGTGTGCACTGAATGTGTGTTATCACTGATTTAGTAGGTGGGATCTACATTAAAGGTGGTAAACCGTGATCGATCACGTTCATCCAAAAGCAGCTAAACACTAATGGCGTCTTGACTGCCATTCAAGAAGCCCACCCACGACTGAGACTGAGCGTCTTTCCCACCAACACTTCGGCACATGCACATGCTGAGACGGGTGCAACCTCAGAGCCGGATCATAAACTGAGCAGCACCTGAACCACAGTCACCTCAGTCACCACAGCCGTCTCGGCCAGCTGAACACCGATCACGGCCTGCTTCCTAAGTTTATGACGCACGTCCACCCGGGTATCCGGCGTCGCCGACATGATTCATCAGAACACACCACCTCCTTTCAGGGCAGATGGAACACTCCTGGTTCTCAGAGTAGGTCTTTTGGTGGTTGAAATTTTCCTCAATGGGAATCCTGACTAGTCTGAAGCTACGCACCTATAAACCTGACTCCAAGTTATATTTATCTGAGGAAATCTGCTGACGGAAGAGACGTGCAAACGAAAACAGGAGTGAGATCAGAAAAGCAGTGCGTGGGAAAATCTCCATCCTAAACAGCCAAATTGTCCCACAAAAGTTATGCTGAAAGCTGTAAGTGCTCTGACGAAGGTTTACCTGCCAGCAGTACTGCAGCCTGCGGTGTGATAATTAGGGCCTTTTCCGCGTCGTCTCTTGTTGTTGCTCATTACGGTCATATGGTACCCAGACTCTGAAGCTCCGTCCCGTTCAGGGAGATTTCTCCCCACAACACTTCTATTCACCATGTCCCACCTTTCTGTGGCTCAAACAGCCAGAGTTTCTCTCAAAATGTGCTTTTGAGTGTGAACACAAACTAAATATGGTTCCAGTTGATTGATAGAAGCAGATTTGGTTGAATCAGGATAAATGCGAAGGCTTCAGGAAGCTGGACACCGACAGCAGCTGCATCTCTAACTGACAGAGGTGAATCTGTTGAATGGATGTTTTTCAGTACACAGACTTGAAAACAGCCTGACTGACAGATTTCAGTATCGTTCCAGCAATTGATGTAAATACTGGACAGTTTACATACAAGAGAACCGGGAGCGTGGATTTTAAACACATGTTAATAATTGTAATGTTTATACTGCACATGTGATTCTTCTTCAGCATTGTTCCTGAACAGATCTCTTCAACATCTAATTTGTGCGAACCTCACTATAAAACCTTTCAGTGCTTCTCAAGTGATTTGACTTACACTCAACTGATGATTCTATTCTCATCTGTGCACTAATTTTACATACGTGTGAAATTTCATTTTCATCTGGTGTTACTTCTACTTTTGCCTCAAGAGTCTGTGAGGTTTATTTTACATACATGAAACGAAACACCGTTCCATGTAGCCGCATTGCTTTTGGCTGATCCTCCACACAGCGCAGCCTTTTAGCAGACTGATAATGTTGTTGTTTCGAGAACTCAAAGTAGGGAAATTTGAAAATGCCGCCTTGGTGTTGACATGTGGACAAGCAAGACACACCTTTGCAGAAACTGACTGTTCCACCTCTTGAGCCTACGACCCCACAACCCTCTGCAGTGTCACTTAACGACATGCTGCAGAAGCTCCTGATGCTAATTGGAGCTTAACAAGACAATGTCTTCTTGCATTGTATTTGTTTACAGTATCCAAGCTTAAACCTACACTAAGGAACTTTTCAACCTTAATAAAACGTTTTAATATCTTTTGTGATGATACTTCGACTTACAACTAGTTGAATGATCCCTCTGTCACGGGCTGAGGGCGTCAGTATTGCTTTCACTTGGACCAAGCAGCTGTGAGGAGGGTGGTAGGAACCCTGCACACTGAAAAGCTCCAAATGTGCGAACTGCTTTACGGCATGCGTCACATCATGATAGAACATTGTTTAGCCACCATTAGATTCATTTAGATTCATTAGCTCGTCGCTATCCATCCTTCACACAGCCACTGGAAACAAATGAAGGCGAGTTCAGTCCGACAGCACGCCACCAAGAGCAGCAATTTACGACACCGCACGCTAAGCCTCATGGGAACTGTAGTATTCCTTCAGGCAAAACACTACCGCTTTGTCCACTGGCGCCGCCAAAATCAACGAAAACTGAAAGTTCCTTACTGTTGCTTTAATGTCCACCCTCCGTGTCATCTATCGGACAACATTTCGGACCATAGTGTCAAGTGGATGCAGATATTTCCTGCACTGATGCTGTGTGGATCGGAAACATAAGAATGACGGGGAGAAAAAAAGATCGTTTTGACTCGAGAGGACAGGACCTAGATCAGGGGTCTCCAACCCTGTTCCTGGAGAAACCCTGTTCCTGGAGAAACCCTATCCAGCACGTTTTAGTTCTCTCCCTGCTTCAACACACCTGAATCTAATGATTCTGTCCTCACCAAGCACAGAGCAAAGCCCAGTAATGAGCCTGTTAATGCCAGCAGGTGTAAATAACAATAATAATAATAAAGTTAAAGAAAAGGGGAAGGAAAAAGACAAACCTCAGGATAGTTGAGGTCAAAATATAATAAAATCAATAACTCTGTCAATTAATACATTGTTCAGAATCCATTTAAAAAAAAGAAACATCACAGATAAAATGGAGAAATAATTTAAGCCGAAGACTGAATCGTTCCTGTTGAAAACCAGCGTTCATCATATTCAAAATTTCACCTTGTGATGGTGAAACACTTATGAAACAAAAACACAAAAATTATGAATTTTCAGTTGAAACATTGCTGTGTAAATGGTTCCTGCATGTTTACTCCACCCAAAGTGGCCGAAATGCCTGGATGTGAACCTGAAACACCCCTGCCGTGAGCGCTACCAACTGCAGCGGCCAAACGAGGATCTGACCACTGCTTGTATTGATAATTACTTCAGGACAACCTCAGAGAGGAACACTTTACACGCGTAGATCCCAACGGGAAACTGTAGATATTTTAATAGCACTCCCTCCTTATGAATGCTGACGCACAATTTACACATGACGCTTCAAAGCCTTTAAAAGTTAATGAGAAATGGGACTTCAGAAAAGTTCTTTACCCTGCACTCACAATCCATCGTGACAGGGAATGGATCCAGCTGTCGAGTTTTAACTGAAAACTTCCTTTACTGTCAAGTTCAGCAAAACGCTCCTGTCACAGGATGAGATGAAAGTCATACCGAGGTGTTTAACCAGCTCAAATTAATGCCCGCTTTAATGAGACGCCTTTTCAGATCCTTTCAATTGGGTCCTGGGGCGGCGAGGAGAGTAGAAATGCAGTTTCTGCACATACAGTCCTAAAATGCACAGCAGTAAGGTAGCACTTCAGGTCTGCAGTAAAGTAAGAATAAAAATGCAGGAACTGTCTTCTGATTCAGGATTAAAAGTGATGGATGTAGCGATGGGCCATAAAACACGTTTCCTTTCTGATGGGGCACCC
The DNA here is from genome assembly GCF_902148845.1 of Salarias fasciatus. Lineage (NCBI taxonomy): Eukaryota > Metazoa > Chordata > Actinopteri > Blenniiformes > Blenniidae > Salarias > Salarias fasciatus. Next base: position 31,642,141 of record NC_043755.1, on the reverse strand, counting down.
AGTAAAACTAAAGTCAGAGATGTGCTACCGGGAAAAAAGAGAACTAAAAAGTGGTTATTTCAAAGAATATCAATGGCAGAACACTAAAACCATGGACCAATTCATTCTGATTCCTCAGAATTTTTTTTTTTTTCAAGGTTCATTCAGACCTGGGAGAGTTCCACACGATGAGTACACCAAACAACGATCTAACATCAACGTGAATGTCAGCCCAATTCGATGCACCTGGTACGACTGCATGATAAATGGATGTTTACCCGATGAGTGAGACTCACTCTTTCCTACCACAATGGTGCTGTCTGACATGCAAGGTTTTCACACACCACGGAGACCAGCTTGGAGGGTTTGTGACTTGCCCAAGGACTCGTCAGTGCACCGACAGACGGAGATAGGGCTCACACCACCAACCTTGAAATTGTAGGATGGTCCAGAAGCGCCCAACAATACTCTGTTGTGTTTATATAACTGTAGCTTGTGTTAGTGTGACAGACAAAAGAACAAGTCATTACAGTCAACTGACAAGAGAGAGGTACAGAACGAACCTGAGAAACTTACTGTGATGGGGAAAAATATATATTTATCTGACATATGTAGGTAAAGATTAAACATTAAACTTTTTGTTACTGTGGCTATTGTCAGTGAACAGGTAGACACCACTGCACTGAAGCTGGATCAACCTGTGACCACTGCCAGTGTGGATCCATTTGATCAAGCAGCTGTTTCAAGTCATGCATAAAGATGTTCAAGAGATCATGTTGACCGATGCTCCACCCAGAAATCACGAGGAAAAAGGTTTTCTAAATAATGAATAAATAAAAAAAATGGATATTCATCGCTATTCAGTTCTATTGCGCGGGCCAGTTTGACAGTCTTGCAAGTCTCATAAAGAAAGTCGGACACCAGTTAACTTGGAAACAAGTTAATCCGAAACACCTTTTTTTGGTGACACAAGCAACAGCATTTTTTTAAGGACAGAAATCCGTGCATATCCGGTGAACACCGTTTAACAGTAATTGCATTCAAGCTTCAAAGTGTTGTTTTTTTGTGAATCGTATTTTAACACACCAGCTACGAACGCAAAAGGAAGTCGGGCATCATTTCACTGGGAAACCAATTAATCCGTAACACCACCGGCTTGACATCGATCAGCTGTTTCCTCGTGTAAATAAACCTTTCATAAAAAAAAAGGCCCATTTTGTCAAGTCCAAAAAAACTGCATGTTAGACAGAGCAGCGTAAAGCCCACCAACAAACCGGGAAGAAAGAAAGTGAAAGTGATTAAATAAAGCTTAAAGATAGGAAAAACGGTGAACGAAAACGTGATCTAACACAACAGGTAGTGTCTACAAATCACGTGACAAACTTAATTAAGCAAAAACACAGCTATAGTGGTCTTACCTTCACTTGTAAATGAAGTTTATGATCCGTCTGGACAAAAGTTGCTTTATTACTTCCTACTTGAACTGAAAGCAAACAAATTAAATAGTTTGACAGCAGTAAAGGCGGCTCTGCTGCAGCAGCTGCAGCCGGCTGCCTCTCTTACTCTGCAGGTGCAACATTACAATCGCTGAACTCACGAGCGCCCCCTACCACGAGGCGGGGCATAGCAAGCACGTTTGTTTCTACAGCACTATTCAGACACAGCACAACTCACAGCTTCACGAAGAAATACAGAAATACATCAAAACAAGGCGATTAAGACAGGTATAAAAAGGGAATAATTAAACTGTAAGTTTTATTCAAATAAAGATCATAAAATATGTAAAATCTATTGTTTAATGGAAAGCCTGAGCAGATATTTAAAAGAAGTGTGTTGACAATCCTTATGTTTTCAGGAAGTTTTTTTTCCCACAGGTGACGACTGTCGGAGCTAAAATCTTTGGGATCACTATTAAGCATCTTCCACAAGGCCTCGGGGGGTCACAGGGTCCGAGCCTCTCTGAAGTAAAGCAGCTGGTCTCCAGAGACACACCGTCACCCACCTTTTCACACAGTCACATCTACAGTCAGCTTCACTTAACAAGCCTGTGCTGATACAGAGAGAAAACCAACACAGGCACAGTAGTGTCATGCAAAGTCACTCACACAAAGAAAGCCGACAGCCGAGAGGTGAACACCACCGTGCCGTCCGTCGGTAATTACATTTTTAATAAACTAAAAACTACTTGTCATATTCAGTACATTAGAGGGGGTGATGGTGCCTGTTGGAGGCTCAGTCTGGATACCTGTGTTTTGATAATATTGTGTAAAAGACCGTGAGATTTTCTCTCTGGAGGCTGCTGACAGTGATTAATGAGAAAATATAAGCAGAGACCTTGGAAAGAAAGAAAAAAATAAATCCAAAACAATAATGCAAGGCAGGAGTGTGTGACTGCAACTAAAGGACAAAGAGTCGTACACGTGTCCTGAAACCGGGATCAGTGTTTTCCCAGCATCTGCCTGTTTTATTAAAAAAAGAAAAAAAAAACTCACTGGCAACTTGTCAGCGTCGGTGATTATTTCAGTGACAGGTCTCGAGAGTGAAATATGGTGAGAGCCTCTCCCCGGCCCTTTGAAGCCTTTTCCGACAGAGACATAATGAATTGTGATGCCAGCTGTCAGAGCGCTGCTGCCAGGCCCAAGACGCAGGGAATAGAAAGCCATTATTGGCTCATACCAGGATTTCACTGCACTTTTTTTCTTTTCTTTTCTTTTTTTTTTGAAGGCCAGAGGGCTGGTGGGGAAGGTGCGAAAGGTCACATTGGAACGGCTGACGACACGAAAACCCATTTAAAAACCCGCGGAGTCACCGTTCGGACAGATTAGGAGAGGTAGGGGAGCGTGTACTGTAATTGGAAAATGTTTTTTTAACTGTCAGTCAAAGCACAGTCTTTTCTTACTCGGTATTTCTCCTCTCATCACCTGAACTGAACAAAGGTCAAAGGCAGTGACTGAGTTAACACGTCTGAAAGAATTTCTAAAGAAAATGACAAATTTCATTAACAGAACACAGATTGAAAGAACATGATGAAATACTGACGTTACCCAAAGTTAGTTAGAAGCTGGAGAATCTTGAGAGGGACGTAGACGTCTGAGAGGAAGCTCCTGAGAGCTGGAAGGGTCAGACGAATGAAACACAGTCTGCTCTCTAAAACTTATCTTCCCTTTATTAAGTCCATCACTACAATCAGTAAATTATATATGATAAATGATATAGCATTAGTGTGAATCAACGGGTCTTAGTGGAAAAGGCTAAAAAAAGAAAACGGAAAGAAAAAAAAAACCTCTTGGATATCAATAATAACATACTCTGAGTTCTTCACGCCAGTTCATGTAGTTGGTTTAACATACTCGTATTGCACACACAAAATCAAATCATGTTAAAACCAGCATGAATCCAGTTTAAGAGCTGCTAAAAAACTGTCTGGGTTCAGGATGGAACCAGAACCAGAACAAGAAATAACTAGTACAAAGCCAGGTAAAAACCAACATAAAACCAGTTGGAGACCAGGATCATGCGAACTCAAGACCAGCTTTAAACCTGCATAAGACCAGAGCAAAACCAGATGAAGGCCAACATGAAACCAGCTGAAGACCAGCTGATCACCAGTTAGACCAGCACCAAACCAGCGGAAGGCCTGCTTAAGAACCACACAGGACCAGCACGGAGCTGGTTTGAGGTCAACATGAGACCACTTCCAGATCTTGATTAAAACAAGACCACTTTAACTCCAGCATGAAACCAGCATTAGAACGGTTCGAGACCAGCTGGAGACCAGTTCAAGGTCTGTTTAAAACCAAATGAAGACCAACATAACCCCAGGTAGACTACCTAACACCTCAACTCAAGACTGATACAACAGGCAGTCTGTAAATGGGTCTAACTATTAAAAACATGAAACCAGAAGAAGATCACAGGCTTTTGATTTTTGTTGACTGTGTAATGGTTGGTTAAGTTGAACATAAGCACAAACGAGGTGATAGTGATTTTATGAAAACTGCCAGATTCAGACAGGTATTAATGTTTAAGTAAAAGAACAACGTGTGGAGTCCAGATGGTTCCTCTCTGATGGAGCTCTGTGGTATCAGGCTCCCAGGAGGCAGCAGCAGGCCCTTCAGGACTGCTGGCCGTCATGAATGGCTCTGATTTGATCACAGCTGGGCAGCTTGGAGGTCAGAACCAACAAGCATAAAGCATAAAGAAAGAGTGAATGACAGAGCGGGGCTGATGCCCCCCCCCCCCCCCCTTCCCCCCCCCCGGCTCAGAGGACCACGTACCTGCTGGAGGAGCGTTTGCTGGTGAAGGTGAACGAGCACCCCGACCTGTCTGGAGCGTCACCGCCGCAGACACAACAAACTGCCCGGAGCCAGCGGGACGTTTTCCAAACCGCCGGAGCTCTCCGGAGTGATCAGACCCCGCGGGAGAGCCCGGCCCCTCCAACAGCCGCCAATCAGGCCCGGCGGCCATGATCCGGATTCCTTTTCCAAGAGGCCACTTTTCATAAGTACAGACTGCTGCAGACTGGACAGCCTGACCCCCCCCCCCCCCCCCCCCCCCCCCCCCCCCCACCCCCAGCAGGATGCCCCAAACCCGGCCATCAAGCCGCTACACTTTGGATCTCATCAAAGTCGCTCACATTCTCACACTTCATTTTTCATTTTTGCTCCTGTTTCCAACACTTCAGCTCGGAGGACCAAGCGTTCTCCCGCCGCCTCCCGCTGACTGACAGGTGCTGCTGTAATGAGACAGTCAGTGTTGACAGTGGTCATGAAGTGATCGCTCATCAGCGGGCAGCAAGTGGGACGTACCTGCTATCCTGACAGGAAACAGCCTCCCTGTTCCAGAAGGCTTCTCCCCTTGAAGACCTTAATGAAACAGGCACTGAGTGGATCTTTTTATTGAGTTATCATGTTGAATTTTCTTTCTTCCAGTGTCATCAGGTTGAGCGCTGTGCACGTGGATGTGTCACTTCTTCCCGGTTTTAGTATTTCCACATAACTCTGTATTGTTGTATGATATACTGTATCGGTCTGGAAACTTCCACCACTTTAACGAGGAGGGTTTATTCAGAATTTTAGAACTTTACACTCCATATTCAGACTGTTGGATTTCACTGTATTTCACACTGAAATGAGCTTCATGCTGAGACTGCAGCCACATTTGGTAGGAATTATTAGTGTTTTTCATCACGTATATTGTGTACGTGAACAAAGAAAACATTCAAACCCTAAATTTAAAGGTTATTGTATCATTGCTCATCAAGAGGAAATCAGGCTGAACTAACTTGTATTTGACACGTGAGGGTTACGTTAACATCCGGATCATGAATCTCTCAGGAAACAGTGAAAACTGAAGGACGTCAGCTCTTCACTCCTGTGACCTTCGGCCCAACTGGCAGCAGTCGAGTAACGGCTTCGGCGAAACGCCGATTCCCGTCAGCACACATTCATCCTCATCATCGCCACCATCATCGCCAGCCATCAGAGTGGAGATGTGCCAAAGCCCCGCCCCCTCTGGCACCGGGGGGCCGTTTGAGGGCCGCTCTGCTGGAATCCAATAATTATGTCTTGGTTAATCGGCGTCTATTATCCATCCCGGGTCCAATCCCACTGCAACAAACACCTCCATCGCTCAGAGAGATCCGCAGCCAGCAGAGCTCTCTCTCTCTCTCTCTCTCTCTCTCACACACACACACACACACACACACACGGTTATCTAATAGACTGCGGGGAGGATAATTGCATAAACTAATCGATACCACCTCATTAGGAGAACCGTTTCGGTGAAAAGGTCAATCTCACCACCCATCACAAACTCCTCACTGTATGTCTAAAGAGGAAGACATTATTTTCCTTCAGCGGGGGGATCGGCTCATCCAGCAGCGCCTCAGCTGTAATGCGGCTACAGCGGGACCGTACATCAACCTGCCGCTCATTACAGTCAAGCTCCGCTCACACATTTCCTTGAAATCGCAATAAAGCAGCTTTAACGACTTTGTTTTGTAGCCGCCGGAGGTCCGTTATATTTGCGATCGGGCAGTATTACCCGAGCGTTAACACTGAGGGCGACTCAGTTCAGCCGCCACGGCCGACGTGATGAATACCAGAACATCGAGCGCAGCAGGGAGACCCGGGAAGCACCGGAATACATCATCTGTCCCACGCAAGAGTGCAAGGCCGACTCACTGACGGCTCCATGAAGGAGAGGGAAGCGCTTCTCAGCCTTCTGGACCATCCTCCTCTTCTTCGAGAGAAAAATAATTCAGCTATACTTCAATTATCTTGGAGGAAACCTTCACAGTGGTGTTCTTATCTTCAACTTCCCAAAGCAACAAATCAAGACAGATGTCCTGAAGGAACTGGGAAGTGGTGCGATCCGCCCTTCCAATGGGGAAAGTGGAGATTTCCCAACTGAAAAGTTTGGAACTTGAACGAGTTCCTAGAGACGATGAGATGAGAGAGAATATGCTGATGATTTACTCTGAATCAAACAAGTTCACAAAATACAGCTTGAATACACAATGATGAGATGAGATCAGGCTTTATTTGTCTGATGATGAGGAAATTTGCAATGAACTACACATTAGTGGCCCACCATATTTACCAGTTGTATGGATTTATGTATGGAAGTGACATATTTTCACTTTATAAGCATCAGTTTATCCGTGTGCTGGTTTATTTCTTTGTTTGATCCATAAACTTCCAGCTGTCGTCAGCTATATTTCCTCTTTAGAAATGGAAAAAGTAAAGCAGCCTGGTTTGTCTTTTGAAAATTCAGCCAGTGGAGAAGAGTAACCGTCATGCGGGTCCACAGGATCAGGACCAGGTCCCACTGTCCCAGAAGGACCAAGGTCAACGCCCTCTAAAGCCAGTTCCTCTCTGAACCAGCAACTTGTGCAACTCTTCGTTCATTACTGTAAAACTTCACCAAATGTTGATGCCTCCAAAAGGTACAAACTCTGTGCATTAGCTATTCAACTATTTTACTCCACTAAGGCTCCGTTTACAAGACTATATGCAAATTACGGTAGCTTGAAGAGAGAACCTGAGATCTAAAGCCTTGCTTTAGTAAATGAAGCAGCAGACTGGGGGTGTGTGGCACCCCACAGGTAGACGTACAGACACTGCTGATGTAAAACATCCCTGTTGGAAATAACACAAAAACAGCAATCTGGGAGTTTTCAGTGTTTTCTTTGAAACCGACAGTTGGATCTCTTTCTATAGTTTTTTAGCTAAACAGCTGCCCGGTGGCTCCAACAACCACAACACCTCACACACAAAGTGTTCTCATCGACCTGAAGCCAACAGAAATACGGCTCCGCATGACCCCGGGCCTCCCGGCTGTTTACCGGCTGCAGGGCCGCCGTCACAGCGAGACTGTTTATTATCTGGAGTCACAGCCTGCAGGGTCACTGCTGGTCAGCGCCGGGCCGCAGCTCACTTCCTGTTCCTCCACAACACCGCAGGACCCAGAGCCAAGCCTGAAGCTTCAGCTTAGGCAGAAATTTAGATTTTCACTCTTTAATGGGGGAAATTCGTGCGGGAAAACGCTCCGGGACGTTATTCTAGCTGCAGGAAGACGATGTAGAAGGTGGTCGGGGATTAAGTGGGACTCAGAGAAACATGTTTCTGACATGTCGAGACTGAAGTTTCTCACATCGCAGGCGTTGCTCCATTTAATGATTTCATGTTTTGCAACCCAAAACCCACTGCAACAAAGAACCCTCCTCAATTAAAATGGATTTCTCAGTGCGATTCATTAATTAAAGCAAGCGTTTGTTGAAGTTGAGCCTAAAAGAGCCTCGGTTTCATCAGCCCCACACTTAATTGCATATTTATTACAAGTGGTTTAATTAGACGGTGAAATGGTGGATCGGGCACATTTCACAGCTCTTCCCTTTAAAGTTACCAAGAAATTATGAGGAGACATGAAGACATGTATGGATCTGCAAAGGAAAGACAAAGAACAAAAGAACAAAGAGAAAAGAAACACAGCATGATCACATTTATCAACATACATATCAAGTGTTAAAGAGCTTAAAACTGACCAAAAATCAACTTCAAAATTCTCTTAATTAAAAACCAAAAAAAAATCTATTTTTTTTTTAAATTTTCTTTAACACATCTGATTACTTTAATCATATTATTTATTGTAGAAGAAGTGCCAAATATGAGATGATACTGAAGAGTTTTTCGGGGCAGTAGAGCACGTCCTTGTTAGGAAAAACCAATCCACTATTCAAAATTGATTTAAAATGGGCTTAAAAGTGACTCTTTCACATCATCTGTTCTCTTTCCAAGGGACTGAATTCCTAAATGCGTTGTATAGTTTAATCATTTTTTAACTCCAGGAAATGCAGCTGGCGCTATATTAAGCTCTTCCATTAAGTGGGTCAAATACGACATTAACTCTTCCCACCAAAGTCTCATTATTTCATTCTTCAGTGTCGGGATTTTTTCCAGCTCATAGCATGACAAAGACACCAGTTCTCATCAGTTTTTGAGATTTTGAGGAAACTTGGGAGATGTTGCAGTAATGTCATTGCCTCATAATAAATACTGACAATAATTACAGCAGGTTTTAAACCCAACGTTACATCCTGAAGAACATCCTTTTCCCCAAAAGGGAGTTTTACTAATTTCCCTCATCGATTTTAAATGTGAGACAATCTTTGAGCACACCTCATGAATCTTCAGCTTTGGAGCCTAATTCATGTTTGGAGTGTGTGTGCGTGTGTGTGTGTGTGTGTTTTGTGCCCCAGAGCCAAGCTGTAATAGGCTAACGTTGGCCTCCTGTGTATTAGAACGACGGGTGTATTGGCTCTTAACGAGGCTACAGTCACAATGTAATCACTATTTGGATAAAAGGCTCAGATTTAATTGATTGTGTTTGTTTGCAAGTCTCCGGCGAGCCAGAAAATCGACGCATTTCCCCCCAAAACACACGGTGGGATTTCTTTAAAACCCTGAAACGACACTCAAGGAGGAAACGACTGGTTTCTTGGCTGATCGCTGAACTTTCCAGTGATTTCTTTGGTTTTTCAGGAGACGTCCATGAAGTCCTCGGCGCAGGGGAAATGCAATCCGGTGCAACAGGCGGCGGCTCTGAGAGCTGAAAAAACATGATGCAGGTCCACGGAAAGCCTTGTTACCGTCACAGTGAGCCGAGGTGGGACGGCGCTGCGGAGCCAACAGAGATTCTTCACATGGATCACTTCCACACATTGACTAGTGAGACACTTGCATCATATTTTCATTTTATTCCTAATATAAGAGACATACAATGGTATTCTGTGAGACCAAATTCATAGTAAGTCAAGAGGCATCGCCTGGAAATCAGAAAAAAACAGAACATAATACTGAATCAATGAGACCCCGCCCAGATAGAATGTATTTACACCAAATCAAACACTGGTGGAGCGTCGGGAGGCGAGACCGTCTCCTCTTCCACACAATCTGTCACCGGCAGATTCAAACAAGAAGAAGAAATAAAAAAAACACAAGCGACTGTAGCTGCCACAATTCCTCTCAGGAAACACTGCGGGGAAAACTTTAAATCACGCTGGATGTTCTGTATCTGTTGTCTGAGAGGCCGTTTAGTGCTCTGCTGATCGGTCAGATCCCAATAATTATTCCTTTTCCCAACAAAACATGTTGCGATGGGCCCGTTTGTCCTGGGTTTATCGGAGGAGTCTGAACGGTGAACGTCAGGAGGGGTCAGCCAATCGCAGACTTCCAGATACAGTAAACGGTGAAGTGCTGCTTTCACAGAGCCGACGAGCGACTGGCCTGAAAAGAGCAACGGCAGCGTGTTTTGAAGAGGAGCGATGTTTCTGAGGCCTCCTCCGGCGGCGCGGCCGCCTGCCAATCGACCCCGAGACGACCCCAGCCTGTCGGGTCAGGAGCTCGTCCTGTTTCCATGGCGACGCCTGACTGTATAGTGTGACGCCTACAGGTGAGGGTAACCATCATGGACGATTCTTCTGCTTTTATTTTCTTTTTTTTCCCTCATGCAAAACTGAAAGTTTACAGTGTTACAATAATTATCCTCAAGGAACCGAGGCCCCGTTCACACGACGTTTAAGTGAAGATGTTGAACTTTCACTGTATTTTGGGAGTTTGCTTACATGGAAACGGCGTTCTGAGACACTTGAAACAACTTTGTTTTTAAAAAAGAAAAAAAAAATTCCCAAGGTGGAACTTTTTCAATGCTCAGGCTCTGTTTCCTGGGAGACAGTAGAAAGGCTGCGACGTTGCATAACGGTAAATGATTCTTCTGCTCATGCTCAGCAGATGGACATCAATAACGTTCTCCTCCCAGTCCAGAGTCTCCGGGACTTGGTAGTTAATTAGTTCGTAATAACAATCCGATTTGGTCGTCTGTCCATGCAGACGTCCGTGTTCGCCTGTTGTTAATTAGCATTAAAACAAGAGCCCCCATGTGGTCATACAGGAAAACTACAGCCTCTTCCTCATTTCTGCCGTTTCCATGAAGACGGACATCATTTCCAAAATATTGCCATGCGAGTGTGACACTTCTCCAGATCGAAAAGACAAAAACGAAGCGTTTTCACTTGAAACGTTGTCGTGTAAACGGGGCCCGAGTGAAACAAACCATTCATGCGTTAACTACCCGTCTGCAGGCGATCGCTTCAGAGGAACTGTGAACTGCTCCTTTACAAACGCTGAGAAAAATGCCAGGAGGACAAACTACAACGGCGGCAGCTACGAGGAGGAGGTGGGGAGTGACGACGTACAGAGACAGTCGAACCTGGATGTCTGCAGACTCCGGCTCGATCAGTCCGTCACTCTGCAACACTAAAGCTGCTGGCTCACACATCCGGGATGAAAACAGGAAGAAGAAAAAAAAAACACTGAGTGAAGGGTTTCATTCCAAAAACACTGCAACCATCTTGAAAAAAAAATATATATATATATGTATATATCTTCTTAGGGTTCAATATCTCTCAAAATAATACATTTTGTAAAATATTATCTCATTAAAAAAAACAACGCTGAGTGGTACAGTCATACTGGCAGAACAGGTGACGACTCTCCGGAGGACAGATCTCTCTTTCTGGAATGAAACCCTTCAAAAGTACATCAGATACTGTGTGAAACACACCGACGAGCAGAGAAAATGAAACACCGACGTTATACTGTAGCATAGTAACCTTCCCAGCCCCTTGCATCAACCCCCCGTCACACACTACTTATTAAATAAGGCACACATTTACACATACAGTTAAAATTTGGCTAGTAATTATTCCTTTATTTACAACCAATAGCCACAAAGTTAATAATTAGAATAACTGCAGTCCGTTCAGTTTTTTCTTTTCTTTTTTTTTTTTTTTTTGTATGTTCACACTGGTAACGCCACGCGGCAAACGGCAGGTTCTGTCCGTCCTCTTTGGGTCCAAACTCTTCCAGACAGCACGATCGTTACGTATTTGCTTCAGGAGGATGTTAGACCCACTGCTTTTGTGGAGCACCAAACTTAGAGAAACATTCTCGAGGAACTTAAACGGACCCGAACTCGTCACTTCGGACTTGACATCGGCTGAGACGGGGCACAAGGAGAAAAAAAAAAAAAAAAAAGAAAAAAAAAAATAGAGAGAGGGGAGAGAAGATAGAGAGTTTAGCTGCTTTGTTGAAGTATTTCCTTTGTTCTGTCAACACAAATAAATTTGGTTCAGTGTCTTTAGCCAACTGGGGGAAACATTGTTTGATAGGCCCTAAAAATGAGAGTATAGTAAGGCAAAGACATAACTACTTCCAGGGGATTTTCACCACAGGTTACACATACTGCATATGTATATGTATACATATACGGTGTGAATATAAACACACATATATATACACACACATGCATAATATAAACACATTCGAGGGAGGGGCGGGTGGGGACTCGATACCAACACTACATCAGAAAAGGTTAAGCAAAAAGCATGAATCTAAGCATCGCAGGAGCCGTCGGCTTTTTAAGTCTTCGAGATGACTGACGAGTGACGTTATTCCTACACCGACGTGTCCAAACACTCAGTTGCATTGTAAATCCACATTGAGGACATTGGCAGCCTAATATAAGGAGGCGACGTCGCGCCACCAGAGTCAGCGGTTCTATCGTAAAGCAAGTAGCTGAGCAATACCAATATGGTACAAAGATATTCGTTGGACAAAAAGAAGCGGAAAAAACAAGTTTGGTTGAGGCTCTTGTCCACAGTGACACTGGCTGCCACGCGATTGGTTGTGTTTTCTGGCAAAGGTCAGCAGCCTCGAACCCGCTGCACGTCTTCAAAGGGAAGTTCCTTTACGGCCGACACGGCGAGGGACGCTCCCCGCCCAGTCCGGAGGCGCCTCCTCAGTAGTTGTACTTCCCCTGCTCGTTGACCGGGGACGTGGCGGGTATGAACAGCGGCTTCGGCGGGACGTCGGGCTTTAGAGAGGAGGCCCGGCGGACGATGGCGCCCCGGTGCGGGACCTCCTGCTGCTCTCCGTTGTAGCTGTGCTGGCGTGCGAGGTACCCGTTGGGGATGAGGGGGTAGTGCACCTCGCAGGCGCTGCCCGTAGAGTTCATCCGCGCCAGAAGGGGAGGGGGCTGGTGCGGCCCGCCGTTCCGCTGGCTGAAGCTGTGCTGGCGAGGGATCATTCCTCCTCCTCCTCCTCCTCCGCCGCCGCCGCTTCCTCCCCCGGCCCCGCCCCCTCCGCCCGCCGCGCCATTGGGCATTTTGGCGGCGGCGGCGATCAGCGAGTGCCTCTGGGAGGAGTGCCTCCTCTCTAGGGTGGACTGGTGGTGCGAGGGGATGTCTGGAGGAACGTCCATGCGGCGGGTGAGGCTGTCCCGGGGTAAAGTGGAGGAGCTGTAGTACGGCGCCGACTCCGTCTCGGGAATCTGAGGCTGGATGCGGTTGGCAAACGCAAGCTGGCCCCCGCCGCCGCTGGCCATCAGGCCCGACGGGCTCATGAGCTGCGAGCTCTTGCTGCCGCTCGCCTCGTGGATGTGCTTCAGCAGCTCGTCCAGCGACGTCACCTCCATCACCTTCTGGGAGTAACCGGCGTACGGCTGCTGCGACAGCACGCGCTCCACGTTGTGGATTTTCCGCTCGTCCGGATGCAGGTGGCCGACCGCCGGCTGCCCGTTGGCGAGGCCGTGGGAGTAGGGGAAGACCTGCTGGTGGAGCAGGGCTGAACTGGGCCTGGAGCCATAGTTTTGGGACTTGGGTTCCTTGGCGTTGTTGCAGTTCTGGTTCTTCTCCCACTGGTTCTTGAAAGCTTTCATGCTCTTAATGGGCAACTCCGGGGTGGAATCCGGCGTGGGCAGCCCGGATAGCTCTGAGGAGTGGTGGAGGTGGTGGTGGTGGGGGTGGACCAGGTCTCCCATCGTCATGGCGTGGTGGCCATTTCTCCTGGACGAGTGGTGCTCCTTGCTGCTGGCGAAGAAGGAGTTGTAGATCTTTGGAGAGGACACTTCCAGCTTGTCGTCCTTGCTCTGGCTGTCCAGGAGGCCGTTGAGCTTGGCCAGGCTGCGGAGCGACAGGGCGTGCGGGATCGGCGCCTCGGGATCCTTGGACAGCTTCTTGGTCTTGTGGCCCGTGTGGTTGCAGTAGCACGACACCAGGAAGCCGGACAGGAAGGCGCCGAGGACGAAGGCCACCAAGACACAGGCGATCAGGAGGGTGTAATGCACGCTGTGGTTGGTCTTCTCCAGCTCCGGGGGGCGCCTCACTCCTTCAAAACAGAAAAGAAGAGCCTCAGTCAGAGCGACTGCAACAGAGGAAGAAGAAGAAGAAGAAAAAAATCAAGAGCTAATATAGGTCAAGCAGCAGCTGGGACAGACAGGTTGTGTTTACAGGGGCTTCACTATGTGGGGAACAGCATGGCAGAGGTGTTTGAACTGAGCTCTTGGCTTCCTTTCCTTCCACTGTTAATAGATCAATACAGCCTTTCTTTCCAGGACCTGTGCTTCCCCCCTCAGACTGGCAGAGGCCAAGAGCTGCCCCCGTCAGCCAGAAATCAACTCTGAAATGAGTGAGAGCTTTAAATATTGATGGGAGCACAGCAGCAGGAACCTGATGTCATTTTCACAGACTTTGCTTTCCAAAGTGAGGATCAGGAGCGAAAAGCACCTGGTATGATGAACGAGCCAAAAATAACAGGTCTGTCCGCGAGCTCGCCGAGTTCGCCGCCTCTGCCAACACACACTCCAGTAAGGTTGTCAGAATCTTCCAAACGAAGCCGGGTGGGCAGCCGGCGCAACGGCGCACCCAAAACACAAGGTCACTTATCCGAGGTAAATCTACCATGTAAACGCCCTTCGGCGCCGTGACCCCGGCGCCGTGCTCGCCTAACGGCGTGAAAGGCGACGATGATGGGAGAATTGAAACCTGCCACCACTCGTAATCAGAGCTCATTTGCAAGAGGCTGCCGCCATCTGTGGTGTCAGACCCTTCTCTCCGCCCTTAATGACAGTTTCTGTGAAACTGATTAGTCTGCAGAGGGCGACGACTGAGCTGCATCGCGGAGGGGAAACATGCAGGTGTTCCAAACAAGCTAAATTCAGGAGTTAATGAAAGCTTGGCTCAGAACTGGAGGGAGAAAGTCAGGCTTTATGGCGGCTTTTAGGAGATGCTCAGAGATGATTTGTGCGTGAGGACAGAGAAAGCTGTTTAATATTAAAGCCCGCAACATAATTGAGTTTGAATATTTTCTTTAAATTAAGTGCTCCAGACTTGGCACCATGAAGGCTTCTGGCTGTGAATCATTTAAGTTCAATTAAATTCATGTGGGCGATAAACAGAAAATCCATCAGGGTCCACAATGTGGAGTTTTACACTATAGTCTATAAAAGGGGTGTCAGACATAAGGCCCGTGGGCCAAAAATAAAACCCAAGAGGCTCCAGTCCAACAAAACAAGCAAACTGATACAATTTCAATGAAATAGTTTAACTTTTTAAACAATTTCCTGAAGAGTAGCAGATACAGGCAGAAAAACTGGTTCAGAGCAAGAACCACATGATGCTCCAACAACTGATAAAAGAGCAATGAATACAGAAATCCCCTAAACAGTACTCTAGAAAAAGCTCAAATTATTGGTACAGATAGAAAATAGTATTTAAAGGCAGAAACCAGCAGCTCCTGGTACAGTGCTATAGTATCTTTTCTGTGGAGAAATAACTGTCAACCTTTTTTTTGTGTTAAAATCAGAACGCAACTTCACAAAGAAACAAGAGCAGGAGTGATGGAGAGTGTAACTAATTTTTCAAGAGAGACCTGGTAAGTGCACGTTAGTTGATGTGGAAAGACAAGTAATCTGCCTCCTGTCATCGCTGCAGCTTTAATTTGACAGTGTGCTCGTTCAAATAGCGGAGGATACGCTGAAATTATAATCAAACATGATTTATCTCTGCTCCTGACAGATCTGCATGGTCCTGCTTTTTTAAAAAGCCTTCCTTCCCTATGTAGGTCATGAAGTAGCTGGGGAAACTTATTTGGTTCTTTTAGCTCTTCATTATCTGGAGGCAGCCTTGTGAACAGGTGGTGCTTGTGGAGGGTTATTATCTCCTCGTCATGTATCACTATATTCGTTTTGAGGGGCGCTTTGCAACCATATTCCCAACTGAGAGACACCGTGGCACGCTGTAATCTTTTTGGAAATGGTGCTTTGAATTGGGGTTCCAATTAAAAAAAGAAAAAAAAAAAGTCAATTTTTAGCCATTTATTCATATGATTGCCTCGACTTATGACCACATTAAAAAGTCATAAATCATAATTGCAATCCCAGTGGGGGGAGCAATCAAAAGGGATGCTGCCGCGCGCCTGTTAATGCCTCTTTTCTGATCTGGGTCTCATTATACAAGCCGCCATTCAGCTCTGTACTTCCAAGTTCTGGGAGTCGACTGATCGGCGTCCCGGCGGCGGAGGCTTTGTGACGAGCGTTGGAAGTCTGCTGTTATCGCCACGTGAATCCTGCCTCCTGTCACCCCGCCGTCTCCCCGCTAACCTGTGAGTCATCCGCCCCCTCCGGACCGCGGCGCCGCCCCCCCCCCGCCTGTGGAGGTGCTCCTCCTGTTGGAGGCCTGTGAGTCAAGCGTCTCGGCGGGGGGCGAAACGCTCCGCCGAGGTAAACAAGCGCAGAGCGTCTGAAAAGGCTGTCACAACACGCTTCAGGAACAGGCCGGATGACTCAATCAGCGGCGACGCGGGACATATGGAGCCACCGGTCACAGTGAAATTAATACTCTGTGATTCACGGCGAACAGCCCGGCGAGCCAGATCGGCGCCGCTCGGCCAACCGCACCTCCTGACACGGCGTTCTCTGCCGGGGTGGGATCGCCACCTCGGCGACGGGGGGTTAAAAACGCCGGCTTCACGACTCGCCGTCAGTGTTTACACATCTTCAGAGCCACATTGTCACAATATATCTCTGTGTCGACTCAACACGGTCGTGGCTGAGCGAGGGATTAATATAGCGACTCCCAAGTCTGCCAAAAAGGTAAAGAGACAGATGGTGGAGCGGAGGCGAGGGAGGGACGGAGTGACGGCGACAGTCGGGGGAATGAAAGCAGCAAAGGGGCATGAAGGGGTGAATTCAGATTAAGAGGGAAGTGTGTGTGAGAAGACTCAAAGATCCAAGAAGCCAGGGAGGAGTGGTGATGAAAGGCAAAGGTGCAACATAATGGAGGAGAGGAGGAGGAGGAGGAGGAGGAGGAGGAGGAGGAGGAGGAGGAGGAAGTGGTGGAGGAGGAGGAGAGGAGGGGGAGGAGAGGAGGAGGAGGAGGAGGAGGAGCAGCAGCAGTGAGCGGCAGACAGACTTGACGCTCTGAGTGACAGACCGTCACTCGGCTGCAGCTGGGATGCGGTGAGAGAACATCCCTCGCCTCTCCTCCACGCCGCCGCAGGAAGAGAGGCGCTCCGACTGCATCCACACTGTTAAAAATAGACGTTATGTAAACAGGCAGGCTTTACACTGCGCCGCGTCGAGCTAATTGGAGCTCGTTTCTCGCATAAGGCGAACAAAGCAAGGAGCTCTGACTGTTGTCGTGTTTTTATTCCCCTCCTCTCTCCGCTTCTGTCCTGCAGGTGATGAAGTTGAGGCTGAAAACAAATTACAATGGAAGTGACAACTCCTCATAAAGCACGCACGATTAAACAAATGGCCGCGGTCTTAAAATCGACTTCATTAACAATCCAGCAGCCATAAGCTTTTCCACGACACCAATTACTGCTAATCTTAAGGCTTTGAAGTCTCCGGCTCCTTCGATTGTGAAAGACTTCTCCTCGCATCTCTCGCAGGACATTAAAGCGTCTGAACGACACAAAAGCCGCCATTCAAAAAGCTGCCAGGAAGGAAAATCTCCCAACACTTCCAAGGTCAGACGGGAAATTATTAGTTTTTTTTTTTGTTTTTTTTTTAACACAACTTTTCCAGAGTATCAAGCTTTTTTCTCAAGGGTGTGTTTAAACGGTTTGTAACCTGGAGAACGACTTGTGTTCTATTTTTTAGTCAGTCAAGTGAAGATGTTCCAAAATAGCCCTAATTAGTTTCTGCTTCTGCAAGCTGTGACGGCCCCGAGTGCATGTAATTGTTTCCTTAATGGCTACTTCAGCCCGACGAGGCGCCAACGAGACAAACTGGGCCCCGAGCTGCGTAGACAAGCCCCCCCACCCCCCCACTAATGCTGCTGATTTATTTCCACCTCACCAAAAATAACAAATTAACTCATGAAACACAGCCCGAGGTTCGAGATTGGAACAAATGAATTTCCCCTTCTCCAATCCGGGTGAAAAGCCAAGCGGCTGCTTCACTAATTTGACGGTTTTAATTCTTGACGCCTGCACTACGATCGGGTGTGCCGGCGTGCACGTGCACGCGTGCACCCGTGCGTGCGTGCGGCGCTCCGGCCGCAGACCGGCTGAATTCAATCGCGTTGCACTTCTTATTAGGAATTTGCATAATACTCCACCTCAGTGCTCGTCCAATTGGACGCACTCTAATAAATGCATGCGAGCGGCGGCGATACGCCGCAACGCAACAGATCCATCCCCATTGAAAAGTGGCGGTAATGAACACTGCGTTTCACTCCAGGTGTGCTGATGCATACAGGGCTTATATTTCATTACGGTGCTGATTGAATTCTGCTAAATTAAGTGTGCTGCGGCATCTGGCCGTCGGAGCCGCTCTGGAAGTCCTTCATTATTTACAGTATCACACAAAAGCTGGAGAAGGCGTGCACGTTTCACGTCTACTTTCCTCTGAAAGGGCACATCTCTGCTGCTCTCATGCAGAGCGTTTGGAGACTACTTGCTCGGCTTTTAAGATATCTGTCTGAAACATTTCTGCTCCCGCTGCAGAACAAATAAAGATGCTTGGAGAGTTTTAACAGGTAATGATTCTGACTCACAGAGAACTGAGGAGCTGCTCCGGTCAGCTCACATCTAATTTCTTGCAGCTCTACTACACTGAGCCAGAGGCAGATATCTTAAAAACACAAAACAAACAAGAATATACGCGATTAAGTAAATGTGTGAGGAAATGTGTGTTTTACCTGCTATAATACTAGCAGAAATGATTAAAGTCTACAGAGCACATGCACTGAATCCATTAGTTTCAACATGCACCGGCAACAGAAAGAAGAGCGAAAATAATTCCAATGCGTTCTATATTCCTGCACGAACACTGACGGAGGTGAACGGCGGCATTGGAAGAATCTTGGCTTCAGCGGCCAGCTTAAAGAGACAGTCCACGCCAAAGCCACCTCCTCTATCGCACACACACGAGAAACATGCACAGGACCACACGACTGAAGCTGGAAGAGTTACTCCTGAGCTCAAAACCGATTTCTGGCCCCGTTTACACGACGTTTCCAGTGAAAACACATCGCTTTTGCGTCTCCTGTCGACGGAGTCGGAGCGTTTTCGTGTAAACGGGACCCGATTCTCCAGACCTGCGTCCGTCTGCTCGGACCAGGCGGCGCCGTCTTTGGGGTGAACTGCCGCTTTAAGAGATGGAGAAACTCCAGCTCGGTTTCACACCGTGGGCTGGACGTTTCAAGAAACACGTCACGAAAAGGAGACGATGAAGGTCAGAGGGGGAGGAGGGGGGGGGGTCAACAGAGGAGGCAGGTGCAGCCAGAGGGTCTCGTCCAACCGAACAGAGAGGAGAGCGAGGAGGAGGCAGAACGGGACACTGCCGGACGGGTCCAAGGGGAAGGGTGGAGAGCCGGGCACCACTGCACAGGCGGACTGGATCACTGTGGGCCCCGCCGCTCAGCTGAAGTGTGTGTGTGTGTGTGTGTGTGTGTGTGTGTGTGTTTTTCTACTAAGAAACTAAGAAACATCATTTATCGCAATGGAAAAATGGCCTCGTTGTGAGCGACCTTTAATGAGCGCCATTACTATGACTCAGGAAGTGCATACTGGCAGCCTCACAAACTCTGTGTGTGTGTGTGTGTCGTGACCAGACCCGTGATAAATCATGCACGAGGAGCCAGCGAGGGCGAGGCGCGCGGCACGAGCTGAATCTCTATTTAAGTGGAGTAATTAACATATGGTGGACGTGCGGCCCGGGCCTGACCCTCCACGTCCGGCTCGGCTTCAGAGGCGACAGCTGCTTCCAAATCCCTCATTCATCCCACAGCTTCATTATTTTATAAGCGGGCGGTGAAGCTAAACTGGAGGACGGCGTTTAAATTTTAAATGCGTTTCGGACAGAACTTTTGAACTGAAACAGAATAAACTGAACGCTGGCAGGTTTAACCTTTCTAATGTGACCCGGCTTCAGTTTTAAAGTGATCAAGCTGAATGGCGATTACTTTTTAAAATATTAACCTGACATATCGGCCTTGTGCTGCATGATAAAACTTAAAGTTAAAAATCAGTCATGAATGGATAATATTGTTATTTTTGAGGCAAAATCCGACCATCGACCAGCTCATGGTGAATAAAACCAGAACTGATGGACTGCTTTTGATTTAAATCTGATATGGAGGAACTATTAACCTGTCATATGGACATTTCAACTTTGACACGATTTATTCAGCGTGGACTGAATCTTCCAGGAATTTAGACGCTACAAACAATTTTTATTGGCTCAGAGCGCCGTTGTCGTGGAAACGGGCCCACAGTGCTGTATTCCCGATCGTCTCCGCATGTTGACGTTAAATTAGAAAATGCAGCCGTCTGACCTTCAGAACAGTCTCAAGAATCTTCATGTTCCTCCTCAGCTTTAAAAACATCACAGCTGCTCTTAAAGTTTAATTCATCAGACGGATCAATAACAAAAATAAATGAATAAAAATTGAGTGATGAAGCTGAATTAATGCTGAAAAACAAGTTCTTCATTATGATGCATTTTGGTGGATTTGACGAGTTGAACTGTGCAGAGCTGACAGATATTTGAACCCGACTTACTGACATGGGTGGATTTAAAACGACTAAAACAGAAGAAATGTATAAAGAGAATCAGATCTGGCTCCACTTCACTTTAATAATGAATCTGACCTTCACAGAGATCAGAAGTGTCTTCAATATTTCAGAGAAAAGGTGACAGCCGCTGATAACAGCCTCGTTTGTCTGAGATCCTTAAAGAAGCAGTGATGAAGCTGATTTTATGCTTCATCAGGACGTATTGGTGATGAAGAATTCCCGTGTAGGGTGAGGGTTTGCAGGCTCAGGTCATCCCAAAGTGATGGATTTATTTACCTCGTTACCAAACTCTTATTTGCTTCATTTAAACATTCTAATGACCAGGAGCAGCCTTCGTTCGATTCCCGCCTTTATGAAGACTTGGACTGTGCGCGGAATTAAAGTTTTTCTATTATTCTGCCAATTCAACCCATCAATATACACAATATATGGTGCATATAAACATTCTTTGACTTTATATTTTAAATATCTTGTACATGAACATCTACTGTACATCTATTTTAAGGTGCAAACAGTGAATAGATGTTTCTATTTTTTTGTGTGTATATTGTGTGTATATTTTAACATTTCTGTAACAAAATAATAAAACATGAATAAATAGTGTTTATACTGTGTAATCTTGTGTTGTACATATTGTATATTGTGTGTACAGTGTCTATATATCCTTTGACATTGGGTGCTGTTCTATATTATATACTTCTATGTTTGAATGTAATCAGCTTCATATTATTATATTTTTTCTTTGTGGTCTTATCGGCATTATTCATAAAGAACTGAAAAATAATGGAGTCTGAGATTGATGGAATGCAGTTTAATTGAGATTTGAGGAGGAGCTTCTCCTGAGCAGGCAGTGGAGGCGCCGGGATGAATATTGATGCGGCGTTTCTCTAAACAACCGAACGCTCTGTTCACACAGCTGCTGCGGCGCGATCGCTCCGCCGCAATTATGCATTGAGATTTATCACTTTACGCGGCGGCGACGGTGAAATTATACTCCGGTTAAACTTAGCGTTAGCCTGCGGTCCATATGCGAGCTGAACTGCGGAGGAGGATCCATATGGACGGCAGATCCGCCGCCGTGCGCTACTCCACCGGCAGCAACATGTGGCGGTGCTGATGTGGAGGCGCGGCGTCCCGTCCGCGGTCGCCGCGGCGACTGACGGTCTGCAGATGTATAAATAACTCTTTAGAAAGCGAGCTGGCATCGACGGCCCTGCCGGACACCCGGCCTTCCTCCTGCAGAAGGTTCAGGCCGAGTTCATCGCCGCTCTGCTCCCGGAGTGTTTTAATGAGTCTGAACACAGCCGCCTGACCGGAATCTCTTATCGAGCCGTCTCCCTCGCGCTCGGCCGCTAAATTAGCCACTAACCCGTCTTTTCGGCGCGGCCCACGCTGGTTCAACCACGGGTTTGTGGAGACTGACGCCTCACGCTGCCTCCACGAGGCACAGGTTTTCAGGTTCTCTTGCTCTGAACTGCCTCTGGGTGTGAAAATGAGTGTGTGTTTGTCCAGTGACGGGCCGATAACCTGTCCAGGGCGAAACCTGCCTTCACATTTCGCCGCTGTAGCGCGGCGTCGAGGGATGGAAAGCAGAGTGGGCGAGAACAAACCAGGGGAGGTTTGGAAACGGGACGCTGCGCAGCTCGGTTCTAATAATTCCTGTGAAAACGTCCAGGTGGGTGTATTCCCCCGTCCAGCAGCAGCTTCAGCGCAGCCCGACTGCCGGCGTTCTTCTAAATAACAGCAGGTCAGCGGGTTCCCGCCCTTCCCTCTCTCCGTCCCTGCTGTTTACATAATGTAAAGCAGCTTCCCACATCGCAGCAAATAACTCACCTCCTGGTTTTTATCGGACCGTAACTCAGCCGCACACGCACAAGACGTAAAACTAATGTGATTAGGATTACCCTGCTTTATGCGCCTCTGCACCTGCAGCACTCAGATTGTGGAGGAAAGGTTTATTTCATCTCCCGCGTCCTTCTGGAGATGTTTGTTTGAGGAGAACTTTTGAAAACGTGCGAAGGCTTCCTGAGCCGCGGCGCCCGGACCGTCGCACGTAGCAGTAATTGGCTTCCTGATTATCCTTGTTTCTAAAAGATTACTTAAGTCTCCTCCTGGAGGAAATTGTTATCGTACACACGAGTTCAGTTCAGCATGCATAAGCCTCACATGTCTGCGAGATAAGCAGGAATTTGTCGAAAATCCCGCAAACAGCTGGTCCAGAAGCTCCGAGTTTACTTTTTTCTGCTGGAGGGTCCGACGATTCAACTCCGCTGAGGACAACCGATGACCTATTTCTGACGGTATGATGCATTTTTGTACGGCGTGAAGACCTGCGGAGGGCTGGAAAGCGATTTATCGCACCATTAGCTGGCCGTCCGGCAGAAGCGTGCGCCTGCAGATCGCCTTTCACGGGAATTAATCACACAGAAATATCTAATCTGATGAATTCTCACTTCTGATTAGATTGTTTATCCAGCTGCCTATCACTGCTATCTGCATTAAGCTTGTGTTGGAGAGCACACTGAGACAGATTGCAGTGAGAAAGGTGCAGGCGTAAATAAAAATAAGGCTAATTAAGATTAATTTCATGAAGCTGTATGTGATGGTTCACACTGCAGCGGCTCAGGTAATGATAATGTTGTGAGAAACACCTTTATGCTGCTGACAGACGTCTAAATCTCTCCTGGTTTATTTCTCAGATGAGAGAAATTAATATTAATAATTGGATAAATCATGGGAAACTGTCATAAAGCACCACACTCCGCTCTGCAGTGATTAACAGTCAAAACGTGATGAGCACACCTAGAAAAGGTTTGGATTTACTGTCCTCCTGCAACATGTGGAAAACCGTTGACTACTGGATGAATCAAGATATTCATGGTATATTCTAAAAAATCAAGGATGTCAAGTCAGAATGAACTGATTCCACTTTTTAAAAAGATGGATGCGAGTACTGACCTCGATCTGCCTGCTGCTACCGAGCACTGATGGGAGCACTTATCGAACGCCATAAAGCCAAATTTATTCTCCACATAGAAGCGATATGTGAGGACTATGTGTTGCTGCGAAGTATCTGAGTCGACGCTTCGCCTCCTCCAGGCTCCAGTATACGACTGTTAAACGACCGCGGGACCGAGCTCGCCGTTAATGAGCGTATTAGTCAGACTTCAACTGTGTTTAGAGTGTAGCATCACTGGTGTGTGAGCCCTGAAACTCTTTAGCATGTAGCATCACTGGTGTGAGAGACTTGGCCATTTGGAGACAATTCACCAGAGCAATAAAGATATAACAGAGGAAAAACACAATCTGATGGTATACATAGTTTTTTCATGGATTATTTGCTGTATTTTGTGTTTTTTTTTTTCTTTGTTTGTTCACTTTGACTCAAATTAAACAGTTTTGCTGTTTTAAAGTAAGGTTATGTCTGTTTCCACTGCTTAAACAGCTTAACCGTCACATTTTTCAGTAACTGCAACTGAAACTTTTTCAAGTGGAGCTATTTCTAAGTTTTTTTTTTTGTGGGAGTAGTCTAGCTGGAGTCTCAAGTCCTGGCATGTGGTCAAAGCAATATCCATTAGTGTCTCCTCTTAATGCCCTCAGCCACTGTTGCGCATTGTGAAGTGTTTTAAAAGTGCTCAAAGCTGAATACATAATTAATAAACAGTTGCCGGGCACTTGGGAGGAAAATATGCTGAACGCCTATAGAGAGGCTTCGCACTTAAAGTCCAGGTCGTTATGGAGTGCAGCCGCCGTCGACGGCCATATTGATTAACATGCACACCCGTTCCCTCGGACGGCTGCGGGGTGGACGATATGGCCGCCGGAGACGGGAACGCTCGCCAAGTCGAGCCTCAACTGCTACGTGGCAGGTCGGAGCTGCGACGCCAGCTTTGGATCATTTCCTTTGACACCATGTCGGCTGGTATTTTCCTAAAAAAAAAAAATGAAACCGATTGCCTCTCTTTCTAATCCCCTGAATGACTAAATGTCTGCCTGTTTGCATCCGTCCTCACTTTGGAAGAAAACCTCAGGTCTGCTTTCACTATTCAGACTGCGATAATGATTATTGGATCCATGAAGGCAGAAAAAAGCCGCTACATTTTAAATTCCCCTGCAATTAAAACATATATCCTTCTGGAGACAAACAGAGATGACATTCACGTCTCAAAAATGGCCCTTTTTTGTGCAAAACAAAACTAATATTTATAGCATTTAATCACTATTTTATGACAAAATGAGGCTGCTGGAATTTTAATTTTCAATCACCAGGGATGAACAGCAGAAAATTACTGAGATTTGATGCTTATTTTATCTCTTTTGGAGCTAGTTAAGAACAAAAACAACTAAAAAAAACTCAAGTTTTTACGATCTCTTAAGCATCCTGTTCGGCAGACGTGTTTATTTCTTGGGCTTTATGAGCTCATACGGCTGATAATGATTCCTTTATTGATCCTTGTTTATAGGCAGATGAATCACCCACTCAGGACAGATAAACTCCGCTGAAGCCAACACTTGTCCTGGAGGGTGAAAACCGGACGCTCTGACTGTTTGGATGGTCTACCACTTCCTGACTTTCTGCACGGTGCAGTTTTTACAGCAAAGCTCCGCTTCCAGGACGACGTTTTCAAGCGAGAACGGAAAACTTTGGCTGCGTTTTGGTGCCTGTCGACGCGACGACGGCGATCAAAGTCACTGAAACGGCGAATAAAAACTAGTGACTATGTTCTGCTCATGCTCAGGAGATGGACGACTCCCGGTTCAGATTCTCCAACCTGGTTTTCAGTGTTTCTGCTGTTGCCGTGGAAACGGATCCTGGGCCAGGACCAGGATGTCTTACTGCTGTATCTTCACCGCCTCTCTGCTCAGAGATCAGTGGATGCAAACAGTGAAACTATTCTGCTGGGGAACTGAGGAAGGATCTTTAGAGGCTCTTCCTCAAACCGGCTCTGGTGCTCGGTAGCGTTTGTTGACCGTCTGGCCGACGTCGGCGCTCCGCTGTCCCCGGGCCCGCCCCGAGGCTTGCTGGGAGGGACGGACGGACCGAGGGAGATATCTGCCGCGAACTGGACAGGGAGCCAGCGAGAGCGGAGCGGTGACACTGTCACTTCCTTATCCAGCCTCCTCGCCGCCGCCTCTGGCTCACACAGATTGCGTTGCTGCTTCTATTACATCCTCCACCTTCCGCTCTCAGCGCCCAGCTGGTTATTTATTTGTTGTGGACTTCTCTGGTCGAAGCCCGAGCAGCTCGCCATCGCCGGCGCGGAGTCTGTCGGCGTGAATTGAAGCGCCGGCGCTTTTACCGGGCCGGGATTTACGGACCGGCGCCGGTGCAGCGAGGACAGAGAGCGGCGTGGCGCTGCTCTGTCCGCTCTGAACGAGCCGCATCGCCTTTCTAAACCTGCAGTAAAGAGTTGTTAACAGGGAGAAAAACAGGCCCTCCTGCTGGACGCGTTCATTCTGTTTAACGGTCTGGACGTAAATTTCGTCTCACTCGCCAAGACATTGAACGAGCGTGTTTTTAATCAGCGTGAGCGTGAGCAATCAAATTAAAAATGTCGGGAACGACGACGCTCGGGCCAGTAAAGATCAAGATGCGATTAAATATTGAAGAAACGGTTGGAGTTTTACAGGCTGTGGCAGTTATTGAGGCATCCGAGGGCCGGTCTGTGGAGGAGTTTAAGCTGTTTTTATTGAGAGGTGAGGAGTTCTGGCCGTTCCACGTGTGAGGGGGAAGAACCGGAGCAGCAATCTGAAATCCTGATGTCTTCACTCACTCAGACAGCGGCAGTGAGGCGGATTACAAGCGGTAGAACCAACAGCACATCCTCAAAGATCAGGAGGATCAGCAGCATCTCACTGGGCATGTTAGGCTGTTTTAGGGTGGAGTAGTGGTTAGTGCTCATGCGTGGAAGGCCCCGGTTTGAGTCCAGGGTGAGATTAGAAGGTCTTTCTGTGCGGAGTTTGCATGTTCTGCCTGCATTCAGCCTGGATTCCCTGATCAGCTGGACCCTCCTGAATATTCAGAACACAGACCTCAGTCTGCGTTCTGGACTCGGTCTGCTCACAGATAAAACCTGCACCTCCTTCGATCGCTCCTCATTTCAGTTTTCATCTGCAGCAGACCTTTAAATTTCCTAAAACACCATCAAGGATCACTGCACCAGCTTTTAGGTTTCATCGATTTGTTTCTCAATATAAATTACTGTGAAGGCTTCTTTATTTGAAGGTAGTGTGGCACTGCTTGATTAAATGTGGATTAGTTTCTATGTCTTTATTTTGTTCTCCCTTCTAGTCACTGTAAATAAGAGCTGGTTCTCAACTGAACGACCTGCGAGGGTGAAATGAATGAATGAATGAATAAAAAGAATGAACAAACCAATAAATAAACCAAATTTCGCAATAGCATTTGTTAAAGTACAAAAATGAGAGTTATTCTGTACCTGATTGAAAAAATTTGTCATTTCCCAAATCACCGTGAACTTTTGGAACGTTCTGTTTTAATGAGCTCTGTAAATTATTACTGAAGACAAAGAAATTCTAAATTTTACTGGGGTGTAATGTATTGATTTTGGATAGGAATCAGCGTCCATCTGAAATAAACATTACTAAAGATTTGGCTAAAAGAAAATTGGTGTTTGGTCCTGAAGATGAAGCCTATTCATGAGATGTTATGAAACCAGGATATAAACTTTTGAAAAGCTTTAACTCGATTAGCTCAAATAGGTTATTAAATAACTACATTCTAAGTTTAACCTGTGCGTAATATATTAACTGTCTTTAAAAGTTACCATCATTTCCTCCCAAACATCATGGGTTAAAGAAAACTAACAGTTTGACTCCTTCAATCGTCCTCTGAAAACTGTTCAATACGGCTGCAGAGGTGAGTTCTGAGTGAGAGAGAAGAGCGGCCTGGCTCGTGTGTGTGTGTGTGTGTGTGTGTGTGTGTGTGTGTGTGTGTGTGTGTGTGTGTGTGTGACAACATTAAGGGAACATTTGCGGAGTGTGTTGACGAGCTAAATAAAAGATGAGGAGCGTTCACAGTGTTGTTTCGACTCGGACTTCCTTTGATTCGAGGAGGTAATTAGAGCCGATGCGGCTCTGTTCACGTCTTCACGTGTTTCACGGCGACCATAAAGGAAACGCGATCTGGCTCTTTTCACCGCGCAGATCTTATCCGGAGTCGCTCTGGGTTCGATATGCGTGAAGGAACCGGTGGACATTCTGCACCACGTCACATAACGGTGTGACTAATGAAGAGTATGGATCAAAAAATCAATTAGGAACGCTCTCCGCCATTCGCCAGGAGATCGGTTTAACTGGAGTTAAATGTTAGTCGGCTAATGAAAGCGATATTTCACCCTGGAAGGAGCGGTTCTGCGCATTTGCATGCATCCTGCAACACGGGCCGGTGAATGGTCAGCTCACACACATCTGATGTTACCTTTACAGCTGGTCAAACTCATTTTCCTAAATCTGCAACCAAGAGATTTGAGGTGAGCTGCTCCATTCCCGCTGAAATGCAGGCGGTATTTCAGTTCTGGGCGTTCGTGCTGCAGACAGGAAGCGTCGCACCAGAGTGAAACATTGGCGTCCGGGGGTTATTTTCTGGAGTTAGTCTGGTTAGAGGTGAGCAGCCAGAGAGGCGTTCGGGGCCCGACAGTGCAATCCCCTGCAGGTCAGAGGTCACCGAGGATGCACATCCCTCCCCCTTACCCTCCATCTCCACACTGATCGGCTCCGAGTCAGGTGACCCTTGCTCCCCCATGGGGGGAGGGCGATCAGGACCTGTACCTCTTTCAGGGTCACCTGCCTCCTTTGGGAACGCCGCCCCATGATAGGTGGTGCTGGCGCTTGTGGGTGTGGTCTTCCCTGTGGTTGTAGCGAAGGGGGAAGAGGAGGAGGAGGAGGAGGAGGAAGAGGAGGAGGAGGTGGAGAACGAGAAGGAGGAGTGGGAGGAGGAGGAGGAGGAAGGGGGGCAACAGAGTGAGTGATTAGTGAAAATGTGAATCAGGCCCGAACAATCAACTTCAGAGAAATGAGGGTGAGTCCTGAGCGGGGAGAACGCCGTCACCTGTTAACAGAAACACTCTGCAGGGATGGTGAGCAACATGATGACACACACACACACACACACACACACACACACACACCCATCCCCCCCCCCACCAACACACACACACCAGCGCTTCTGGCATGTCAATATTTGCAGGAACATCCAGAACTCGGAGGTCTCTTCTGCAGAGCTGTGATTATCTCCGTCAAAAATCACTCAGTCCAGATGAGAACAGGAGGAGAAGCAAAGCCTCATATCCGTTTGTGACTGTGAATAAACGCTGCTATTTAGGGAACGTAATATAATCTAAACCCACACTGAGCGCAGTTCAAAGTTTTGGGGAAACTTTTGTATTTAAAATTGAACACGTCTCCAAAAGTCGGGCTGGAAGCAGTGAAGATGCTGTGATGGAGGCTGCAGGACGCCAGGCGGACATGGAACAAACACACGACATGAACAACGGGAATGCATGGAACCAGAACGCAGTCGTGACGGAGAGGCGGAGCCGCCGGACCCCATCCGGCCCGCCGGCGGGGGATTACATGCCGTGTGTTCTGATGAGTTGGCGTTTATTTAAAAGTTTATTTGGGCTGGAGCACGGCGTGTTTAGGAACAATCCAGAATGTCCAGTTCAACGGCGCTTCAAGGACAAAGGGAGATTTTCTGTGGGTTTTTTCGGGTTTGTAAACGTAACTGAAGCCAGGTTCACATGCTGAATAAACACTTGAAAGAAAAATGACTTGAGCCTGAAGAGACTTGGAGTTTTAAAGCTTGTTAGCGCTCTTGGTTGAGATCCAGCGGCTTTCTGGTTTGGAGTTTGCATGTTTTCTCTGTGCATGGATCAGTTTTCTCCAGGTAGTCTGGTCTCCTCCCTCAGACAAAGAACGAATGTGTTTTTGAGGTGAATCGGCGACTTGTTGACACGAAGAGGGACTCGGAGTACTTTTAAGAAGTTCCACCTCGGGCGCTGTTTTCAGTTTCTCAGAGTACCGTTGTGTAAACTGACCTCCAACACACTCAGGAGATTTCACGTCTTCACCTAAAACTGCAGCCCGTTTGTGTAATAATAGTAGATGAGACTGACTGGGGATCAGTCTGGAGATCAGTCTGGAGATCAGTCCAGGGATCAGTCCGGGGATCAGTCCGAGGATCAGTCCGAGGATCAGTCCGAGGATCAGTCCGAGAATCAGTCTGGAGATCAGTCTGGAGATCAGTCCAGGGATCAGTCTGGGGATCAGTCCGAGGATCAGTCCGAGGATCAGTCCGAGAATCAGTCTGGAGATCAATCCGGGGATCAGTCCGGAGATCAGTCCGGAGATCAGTCCGAGGATCAGTCCGGGGATCAGTCCGGAGATCAGTCTGGAAATCAGTCTGGAGATCAGTCCGAGGATCAGTCCGGGGATCAGTCCGGGGATCAGTCCGGGGATCAGTCCGGGGATCAGTCCGGGGATCAGTCCGGGGATCAGTCCGAGGATCAGTCTGGGGATCAGTCTGGAGATCAGTCCGAGGATCAGTCCGAGGATCAGTCCGGGGATCAGTCCGAGGATCAGTCTGGGGATCAGTCCGGGGATCAGTCTGGAGATCAGTCCGAGGATCAGTCCGGGGATCAGTCCGAGGATCAGTCTGGGGATCAGTCTGGGAATCAGTCCGGAGATCAATCCGAGAATCAGTCCGGAGATCAATCCGAGGATCAGTCCAGGGATCAGTCTGGGGATCAGTCCGGGGATCAGTCTGGAGATCAGTCCGAGGATCAGTCTGGAGATCAATCCGAGGATCAGTCTGGAGATCAGTCCGGGGATCAGTCCGAGGATCAGTCTGGAGATCAGTCCGAGGATCAGTCTGGGGATCAGTCCGAGGATCAGTCTGGGAATCAGTCTGGAGATCAGTCCGAGGATCAGTCCGGAGATCAATCCGAGGATCAGTCCGGAGATCAATCCGAGGATCAGTCCGGGGATCAGTCTGGGGATCAGTCCGGGGATCAGTCTGCGGTGGAACCTGCTGTCACCCGGTCCTCCCGGATCACTTTCAGTCCTCTGAAGTCGGTTAGATCGGAGCAGAAAAGCGCTGACTGCATGGATTCTGCGCCGTCTGCTAACTGGAGCAGATTTTCTCTCCTTCTCAGTTGAAACATTCTCAGAATTCAGCTGTCGGAGAACGAGCAGCTTCAGCGCCGAGGTTTTCTCCAACCTCGCCGTTCTAACCTTGATTAACAGAAAAGCTTCTGTTCTTTTAACCTCAAACCGCCATGCAGGCTCTGCGGCTCTTCCTCCGAGTGTTTTCACAGATAAGGAGATATGAAGACGTTCAGTCAGCCAGGTGTTGGCAGACTCTCGCCCCCCCCTCTCAACCCCCCCTCCCCCGCCTCGGGACGCCACAGCAAACATTACAGCACCCCGGTTTGGACCCACTTCAACCATATGCCGCGGCGCCGGCCGGGCGCTGCCGCCTCCGGCCCGGTATTATCAGACATATTTATCTTGGTGACAGACGCCGCTTCTTGATTGCATGATTAGCTCTCTGTTGTCCTTGAGGAGCGGCGAGCAGCCTGCCGCTATTGGCTCGCGCTCACGCACTAATAAGGCGGCCGTAAAGTTAGCGCTGGGCGGCGCTCGGAGGAGGGTGGGTGGGGGTGGGGTGGGGGGTTGGTCTCGCTCACTCTCGCTCGATGAGGCGCCCTGTCAGTTCGCCATCTGCGTCAAGCAAATGAAAGCGGTCCTCCGGGGGCGTGCTTGGCCCTGGCGCTCTGGACGAGATCTCCAGGCCTTCATCGTTACTTTATTAACTTATCACCATTTTATTCTGCGAGCCGCATCAAACCGTGCGTCACAGTTTCCTCGTTACGAGCCGACTGCAGGTTCCAGAGGAGTGTTTACCAGCAGCCGCCGGTCGGGTGAGGCTGGCTGCCTTTGGAGTGTATTCAAACCGAGAACACAGCCCCCGAGTGACAGGAGCTTTGTTCGGCGTACGGGGGGTTTCATTGTCTCGGGAAGCTGATAATTGATCTTCGGCGCAGCGACTTAAAAGGCTTTTAGTGTGAATCAGCCAGAAAAAGAAAATAGATGCGCGCAAACACGCAGCGACGCGCGAGAGGCTTCAAACGGAGCGGCGAAGCGCGGGGGCGTGGAGAACCCGGCGGGATGAAGCAGGAGGGCCGCTCATCAAGCGCTGCCTCCAGCTGAGCGGTGATTCCTCCAGCAGGGAGGCTCCGCAGGCGGCGGCGGCGGCTCGGTGGGACGGAGGCTCCGGCCCGGAGCTCCAGGCACACAGCGCTCCGTTCTGAGGGGAAGACGCAGGACGGGCGGCGCCGCCTGGCCGCAACGCCGCCGCCATTAACTCCCCCGAGTCCCAGTTCGTCATTTGTCTGGCGATCTGATGGAAACTGACCGGTTCTGAATTTTGCTGTGATGGAAGCTTGTTCCCAACGCCGCCTCCTCCATCTCATCTGAGAGCGAGGAAGCTTAGCGCCGTTCCTATTCCTGTTCCGGCGGCGCGGCGCGGCCGGCGGGGGGGTGATGGGACGTGACGGGGCTGATGCAGGACATTAGGCTCACAGAATCCGGTCTGTCAAAGGACCGGCGCTCCAGACAGGGACTTCAGTGTTTCAGGTGTTGAAGAACCCGCGACGATCAGAGGACGAACGTTTAACGACACAGAGCTGGATCCAAACAAGATCAAGAACCAGAATAAATAAGATTCATGCAGTTTTTTCCATTATCTGATGATTTTATGAGCTCTTCACTTTTCTTTAAAAACCTGGTTTATCTGGACAAAAAAAAAAAAAAAAAAAATTGCTTCTCACTAAACGAGGAAGAAACAGCCACTTTAAAATGTCTCCATTAATGAGAATATTTTTGAAAAGTCAAGTTTAGGTTTCGGAGTTTCATCCTCTCCCAGCCTGATGAGGCTGTGCTGATTTTATAATCGTCTCCTCTAAATTGGGAAACGGGACCTTTCCAAACGGTAATCACGCCAGTTTTCGTCTTTACTGGAGAACTGGTGTTTTTAACAACCTTTAACATTTCCTCTCTTCCTTTAAACATGCAGTACGTTTGTGTATTTTCTCTTTACTATTTTAACTTCTATGAAAACGATTCAGATCAGCACTGCTGATGGTTCCAGTCCTTAAAGCCGCAGAAGCTGTTGGATTTAAGTGTTTTCGGCGCCATTTTTCGAGATTCTTCACGTGAAAAAGAAGTTTTTACTTTTTTCGGTTCCAGCTTCGTGTTTATGTGGCAACATTTGCACAGACACGATGAATATTGTCCATTTACTGAGCATGTGCAAAAGTATCTACGACGGCCGTCCCACACCTCCGTCGACACAGAATCACAGTTTCAGCATTTTCAAAAAGTTTCAAACTTTGGAGCTGCTTTTGAAAATATTTCAGTTTCTTCAGGGTCTCTGAGCGCTGCAGTCATGTAATCAAAGCTGAAGTTACAATATTATTATCTTAAAACCAACACATTCCTCAAAAAAGAGTGGGAAGATGTCAGAGTTGAATATAATATGTAATATATGACCATGGTCTGTATTATTGCTCATGATAAAGCTGGTGACAATGTTACCATCAAAAACCAGACTCACAGCGTCTTAAAAAGGTTAGATTTCAAGAACACTTTCTGACTTTGTTTCTGGGTCAATTTAAGAAGCTCCGACTACTTTTACTTTAGGAAGTTGTGTCGGTGTTTTTAGCAAAGTATTTTTTGTGTATCAGTACTTTTATCAGGCGACAGTCGAAGAGTAAGAATCCATCTCAGAGAAAAACAAGTTTGCGACTAAAGTCTCCCTTTACAGATTAGATGACAGTAAGAGCAATATTTTAAAGAAGCTGCATCCCTCATGCATATTTATGACCCTGATTAAAACAACAGAGGAGAATTGTTTCATATCTGTTCTGCAAAAATGCAAGAAGGTATTTTCTGCACTGCAAAACACTGAAGGACCACATTAGAAAACGATCATGTAGCTAAAGACTGAAAAAAGTCTTAAAATAGTCTTTAAGATTTATGAATTTTTTTTATTTAACAGACTGAATCCTCTGCTTGATTTATCTGTGGTAACCTCAAAACCATCCAAACCCTGCTGAAGCCGAGCAAACAGGGCGACTGAACCGAAGCAGCAACGACGACGACGGAAACAACCAACCTGCGGGCGTGACAGCCGTCAGAGCTGTGTGTGTGTGTGTGTGTGTGTGAGGGTGTGTGTAACGGAGGGATTCCTGCTGATGTTTTGACTCCTTTATAGATTTTTATGAGCAGTCATGAGCTCGACGCGGGTAAAAATACCTCCTCCATGAGTCTCGGGAGTGCGTTCAGCCGACACTCCGCTTTGTTTTGGAGGTTATTAAATTTTAGCTGTGTAATATGAGTCATAAAAGCATTCAATAAGTTGTCTCTCCAAATCTTTTGTTTTGATGTTTAAAGGTCAGCGCGCAAAGTGAATCCGACAGAGACACGCCGCTTTTTTAAGCTTTTAAATTCCGATTCTTTCTACTGGCGAGACACAACCCGATGCAGGAAGTCTTCCACGCGGCCGTCGGGCCGAAACCGGAGCAGAAGAGGCTCTGATCAGAAACACCCATCATGCAACAGTCAGAGGAGAAGGATTTAAGACATTTCACTGTATTTTACACCAGGAGATTTCATTCAAACTGGCTTTATGTTGAGATTATAGTAACTTTTGTGATTCAATTTCTTTGGTTTCTGCAAAAATAGAGATTTCCATCTTGTGTAGACCACACTAAAACTAAAAAAATGACTCCAAAGTGTAAATTTCAAGCGTATTATGCCGCTATTCCACACACTCGAGATGAAATTAGGCTGTATGTGTCAAATTAAAGCTTCTATGTTGCAAATAGCAAATTACATGAGGAATAGCTGGACTTAATACTGAGTAGTTAATCTATTCAGAGAATCCAGCAACAAATCCACAGCATGTCGCTCAATAGATGGTGAAATGTAAATGATTCAGGTCGGTCTTCCTCTTTTCTGTACATTTCTATGTGTACAAAATGTTACGAATATGTTGGTTTAAGAATAAGTGCTAAAATAACTCAAAGTTGATGATTCTCAGGATTGTGCTTCTCAACCGCTGAGCCAATCAAAAGAAGACATTTTCCAATAAGTGAAATCCAAAAGCTTCCAAAAGATCCGACGCTGTAAAATAATTGTTCTAAAACTACATAAATACAGTCACACAGGGACGCCAACAAGTCTTCAGATGAACTACAGCGTTCCTGTTACTGTGTGTGTGTGTGTGTGTGTGTGTGTGTGTGTGTGAAGCAGGTAAAGGAATCCACTGACCATACGCCGAATCCAGCGCCGTGTTCTGCTTGCGAGTCGTCGCCAGAACGTCTGGAAAGCAGAAAATCAGCAACACGATCACTGCATGCGGTTTATTGCGCGAATATTATTTTTTGCCTTGTGGAGCCGCGGAGTGAAAAGGAGCGTTTAATTTGTCCCGTTTGTGATTCTCATCACACCCCAGACACAAAAGAGCTGTAAACAACCCACTTTTTCGCACATAAAAACACTTCTATGAGCAAATGCTTAATTAACATGGAGAGATTGAGAGCGGTATTCCGGCGGGGATTGTGAACGGGGGCGGACAAACTACTCCAGCTCCTTCAAGATGAACCGAGCCGCAGCCCGAGCTGAAATAAATACATCCTAATGCTCCATTATGCTTCCTTCCAGCCTGGATCGCTGCTCAATTGCGTCAGGACCTGATAACAGTCGCAGGACTTGTTTTATCTGTATTTTTTTTTTATTGCTTATGGGAATTATTGAGGGTGAGTGATAGTGTGCGTCTCACCGTGGCAGGTGTCCGGATACTGGTGGTAGCCGTTCTCCACGTCCTGCTCGAACCCGCCTCTGAGGGGACAAAGACAAACGGGCTCATCAGCACATCTGCGTCAGTTCATTTGGCCGAATGTCCGTCTCTAACAAAGCACCTCTTTGCAGAATTGCTTCTGCTCATGAGGATGCCGGGCGAGCCGCCGCAACACAATCTAATTTGTCTTGTGTCTGGAGGAGGTCAGAGTGTCTGCGGCCGGCGGTGACCCGACCTGAGGATGGAGGGGGGAATCGAACCCGCCGGTCCGTCCACAAGGTTGTAAAACATCAATATCAAGGCATTCAAAATTCAAAGTATCCTCATTTCCCCTCAACTACACCTCAAACATGTAATGTACTGTCTTTTAACTGTTAGATTCAGGTAATAAACATTGAATTTCTATCAGCCACCAAGATTCACTGAAAATGCCGATTTAGCACAAAACAACAAGTAATGTCAAGGTAAAACCTTTAGATTCCTTCCACATGATAGAGCATTTAAATGACCAAACAATCAAACTTTACAGGGAAATGTACAAAAACATGGCTTTGTGGTGAGAACTGTGTCCACATTTTGACTTTTTGTCATGTCTTCCTCGTTTCCTCCACCCGGTCCCTCGGTCCTCGGCACTGCTCGGTGTTTCGGTGGATTCGAGCCGCTGCTGGTCAAATTGGTACCTGCAGTTTTCCTGCTCTGCAATGAACGCTTCAGCGTATGATTGTGGAAGAGCAGTTTGGAAAAAAAAAAAAAAAAAAGCAAAAGAAAGGAAGTGAGAGAGAGTCTCTGGGAGGAAAGTGTGGCGGTTCACGTCGACTGACACCCAAAGCTGTCATTTAACACGGATATTTCCAGGGAGACGTCGCCCGCTCTGGTACCACCTGCTGCTAACCACACAGGAAGCATCTTGACGAGACGTCTGGATGGCTACCTTTCTGCACAGAGAATGAAAATAAACTGAAAGGCGTTTTTTTTTTTTTTTTTCCAGATGCCAGATATCCAGGTGTTATTTCGCAAAAGCTGTTTTTTTATTTTTTTATTTTTCAAGTTTAAGTTTTTTTCTTTTAAAGAAAGCACAGAAACGTATTTTTGAAAACATATTTTACATATTCATTGGCAAATAAGAGAATAAAGAGACTGGAAAGTGAAGGTGCAGTTTTCTTTCTTTCATTTGATAATGTTTAATTGACTTCGTGAAATGCACGACGAAATGCTTCTGTTGGTTTTGTGTCACTAAAGAGGAACAAAATATGATTTTTCGAGCTTTTACGTCATATTCAGGCACATGCCCATTCTCTGTGACCGGTCAATTAAATTATTTATAGATAAAGTAGTGTTCAAGGTGTATAAAAAAACGAACGAAAAACTCTTTCTTCAAACCATTCCCTTGGTATATCCGTTTGGACGGACGCCAGCAGCATCACGGCGGGCGTGTCCGGCGGTCGGAAAGAGGAGGAAGAGAGTTCCAGCCCAGATTTGGCTTCTCAGAGTGTTTTGTCTCAGCATGCAGGTAATGCTGACATTCACTCCCATTTCCTTGCAAATAGCAAACATCAAACTGGTGCATCACCAGAGTAAAGTTTCAATCTTAGTTTTCATTTTTTCGTCGTCCTGGTTCAGAGCATACGTGATGAAAAACTTGATATTTTCACAAAATCAAAACAATACTGTAATCTCAGGTCCCAGTGTTGTTTGCTAATCTTTAGGAATTTATTGTGGAAAAAAAATCAATGCTTATTTACATTTTTTTTTTCAATTGGTTTGGTGAGCTGGAGAGGAGACTCTTGTGGGCCTTATATTTGACACTCCTAATCCAAAACCTTCAGCTTGTGTTTATTATTCAATCTATCTTTATTTCTTGAACTGACGACAAACAGGATTTACTGGACAGGCTGAGAGGAGCTGATAATCTCACTTCACTGCCGATATCTTTTATCTTCACTGAAATAATATTACATCTCTTACAGTCGACTCTGGGCTTGTGGCCGTTCCTGTAAAGTTTTGTGACTGTGCGTGACAGTTGGTCTGTGTGTGAAATCCGGAAACAGCCTCCATCATCGGCCAAACACAGTCAGCTCTCGTCGTCTTCACATCGTGTTCTCTGCTCATTTAAGACCCGATAACCGCGAGATCTCTTCCCTGCCGTCGTGCCTCCTCGCCACTCGTGAGCCGCTGCAGTGATTCTGATCACTTGATGTGCTCCATCCAGACGAACATGGCTTCTAATTGAATCAACATGAAAACAACAGACAGGCTCAATTGCATTAAATAAGTTCCTGCTCTCTGCGTTTTCTGCCCGTCTGAATTTATAGGTATGAAATCCAAATCCTGTCGGTTCACCTCGGACGCATGAAAGCCAAGCTGACAAATATTGATTTCCCGCCGCTCTGATGAAAATGTGCTGACGATTGATACGCCGCTGCCGCCCATGCAGACGCTCCATCTTCCACCTCCCGTCAGTCGGACATCAGCGGCTCGTCCGGACGATGAGATCGAACCGACGCACGGTGGAGTGGAAGTACTTCCCGGCGTCGGCGGCAGCCAGCCTCCCACACTTTGTAACGAAGCAAATAAAAGAGACGCGGGCTGCTATCCTGCACGAGCGCCGGCATAACGATCCGCCATCTCCCAAGAAACACTTTGTACGAGCGCGCACGCACGCCCACTCTCTAACAAACCAATTAGTTCCTTATATAAGCTAAACACAAACATGCCTCTCGCGCAGGCTTCATGCAAACACCAACTTCCAGCATCCGTCCAGCAATAAGCTGGCAAACGCCGTGAAACAACACGCAGCGGCGCGGCGCAGACACAAGGCAAACACATGGAACACGTAATCCCAAACACAAACATACTTATGGGCACCTGAGAGAGGCAATAAGGGCTAAATCGGACGTATAAACAAGTAAACATCCAGAAAGCAATAAAGCTAAACTCGGTTAAGAGGAGAAGAAATGAGCTCAAAGAATTAATCGCTTCCATTTCCTCAGTGTGTGTGTGTGTGTCTGTGTTCAGGTGACGACTCACACACGTCTCCATACATGAAGCAGTGAGTCACACACCTCTGCGTACTACCGAGCTCCACCACTCCCTCGGAGCGAGCTCCGGCGTTTTCTTAGGAGGGAGAAGAGTCGGTGTGAGAAAGGAGGTGATTAGCAAATCAAAGAAAAGCAGACTGATGCTCAGTGTTGAGGAGAATAAAGGAGCCTCGGCGAGAGAAAAGACGAGAAGCCGCAGCTTTAGAAGACGTGTTTTTACAGCTTGAGAGCAGTTACTGTGCTTGACTATGAACGGCGAGGCACACAGAACCCTGTGATAACAACTACTGCAAAGTTTCTCTGCTT
This sequence comes from Salarias fasciatus, assembly GCF_902148845.1. Taxonomy (NCBI): domain Eukaryota; kingdom Metazoa; phylum Chordata; class Actinopteri; order Blenniiformes; family Blenniidae; genus Salarias; species Salarias fasciatus. The sequence continues at coordinate 31,603,511 of NC_043755.1, read as the reverse complement.
TTTTTTTTTTTTTTAATCATGAGGAGAAGTTTTGTTCTCCTTTAGATTCCACAGATTGAGACATTTTGCAAACTTGCACCCTGATTGACCTCTGAGGAAAAGTCGGATCAAACTGAAACCCACAGTCCGACCATCAATGCCCTCCCTGCTAATTATTCATTAGAAGGCTTGAAGAAAACCGCAAAATACAGAAACGCTCGCCGGCTTCAAATGAAGATACGGGCTGCAGAAGAGACACACGATGCACTGCGAGTCCTGCAGTTTCAGCCGCATGCTGGAGTCTTCAAGGCTTTTGGAAGTGAGGAGGAGGAAGAGGAGGTCTGCAACAACGCGTAGCCTTCACATGCTGTTTGGATATTGAGAATAAATTAGGCTTAGGGCCAATCCCAATTCTACCCCTTACACCTACCCCTATGATATGCGCGTTCACGAGGCTTAAGGGCTATCCCAATTCTACTTTCTGAATAGGGGTCGGGGTAAGGGGAAGGGCTATTTCACCCCTTTCAGCGAAGTCTGCATCGATGCTCCCTATTCTCAATAGGGGGAGGCGGAGTTTCACATTGGCCAGAAAAAAACAACATGGCGCCCTCCACGGAGTCGCACAAATGTAAGCCTGCTTTCTGTATACTATTTAAAAAGCTATAAAAAGTGTATTTGCTTCACTGAAATTTATAGATATACTAGCGTGACAGTGTCCCAGTCATGGATTAACGTTTTAGCGCTGCGTAGCACCGTTTCCGATCGCAAATGTGTAACTTCTGAAGAGCACTAATCACTGTATTAACGTCATCCTTTATCATGTTTTTAATGTCATATGTTTGCCACAGGGACCCCCGATGAAACCCGACTTCTGATTCAGTTTAGAGGTGAAAATGAAGAAAAGTTTTTGAAATCAAAATACAGCACCAAAACACAATGGGAGTAAATTATATTATTCGTCTGAGCTCTAATATGTCAATAATAAAACGTGTTTACATAAATATACATGTATTACTTCAGAAAATTCATAAAAGAAAATGGCTTGGAAGGGGAAGTTACAGCCCAGCAAGCTTCAAAAAAGTGGGAGAACCTCAAAAAGAAATATAAGGTAAATAATAATACTATTATTAAAAAATAAAAGTAATTTCTATCATTTCTAATATCCATAATTTTTTGTTGTTATAGGAGCGCGGCGGGGCTTAAAAGGCCAAGGGGTATCCCAATTCATAGTGCTGCAAAGATAGCCCCAGCCCTCAGCCCTATTCTAACAGGGGTAGGAGAGTGATAGGGGTAGGGCCAAGGGCTGAGGGGGAGGGGAAAGGGGGAGAATTGGGATTGGCCCTTAATGTCATTTAATCAGTACTCATATCCATACTTGGTATCAGTGAGCAGGGCAAGTTTAGTGCTTATACTTGTCCTCTAAAAAAAAGCAAAATTGGTGCGTCCTTGAAGATGTAAATGACTGAGATTAAACCATGAATGATTCATATCTCTCCTTAAACTGACAATAATAAAGAAATTCATTGAAAAAACTGCTAAAATTATGTGGTGCAGAGTATATATGGGGAAAAATGTCTGTTTTCACAATTACAATGGAAAATGCCTACAATCTCAACACAAAGCCAAGTAAAAACCTTCTCCCTGGAATTCGTTAAAAAAATGTTTTCTTTGAATTTTTTTTTTCATTTTCTGGATTGGCCGGATTGGAGCGTCTTCGACCGGTTTTGGTCCACGAGTCTTATGTTTGACACTACTTCTTCATCACTTTGGAAAGTCAACTTTGCCTCTACTTCAGCAGCCACGAACACAAACTTTTGTTGAGAAAGTTGCAAGTTTCCACTTTGTTTATGTGCAAACAAACAAAGCAGCAGTCTGGCATGGTGAACTCACACAAACTTTTCTTTCCCAGCAGCTGATTGAAAATCGGCTCCAACTCCTTTCAACTGCTTCTGTACAAAGGAGGTCAAGCGCTCAAGTGGGTTAATAAGAAAGGGGAGCGAGATGTGAAATTCACACTGTGTACCGCCATAGCTCCGTCGCCGGAGCTCATAAAGGGAATGGTGTTAACTAGCAGGATGTCGGGTCACCTTCATATTTGTCAAAGCAGACTTATCAGCGCTCCTCACTGTAACCGACCTTCGCTGGTGTTCATGCACATGAATAAACAGCCGAACACGAGGGCCGTCGAGCACCAATTCATTCCGCTCCGCTCGGCTTTCCACACACCAGCAAGCTTTTACCACAAAGCTGTTCGGTGGGGGCTCCTGTCTCACAGCCCCCCCCCCCCACCCGCTGCCCTCATGCTGCCATCACAGAATTAATAGCGCCGTTCTCAGTAGGCCTGACACACCAAACTGAACACGGCCTTTCCACCTCGCACGGCTGTTTTAGCCCGTGATGGTTATTTGCATCCTGCTGCTACTGATGATGAAACAAGAGCTTTGCACTCAATGACACACTGCTGATTACACTGAGCAGACCGAAAGAGAGAGAGAGAAGAAAAAAAAAAACAACTTCTGGCCGGCTGGACCTTCGTTCTAATAAACGCAGTCGTGAACAGATGTACTCGGCTCAGGTGAGTGTGTGCGTGACAAATTAACACCTCCGGATGACAATCCTTAAAGAAAACAAAAGGCCAGCTGAAAATAATCTGATCGAGCCGAGTCACCATGACAACATGGGCAAGCGCAAGAAAGCGCACGTGCTACTGCGTCTGCAAGGAAAAAATCATTTGTAATGGCTGATTAGGCACCAAAACAACCACCACCAGGACCACCAGGACCATTAGGACCAGCAGGACCACCACAACCACCAAAGCAAGTACCATGAACACCACTACAACTACACCCACCATCATGACCTGGACTACACCACCCAGACCAACAGGTTCCACTACCCCCACGTAATCCACTGTCAGGACCAGTTGGACCAACACAACCTCTACACCCACCATCATGACCTGGAGTATACAACCTGGACCATCAGAGTTCCACTACCCCCAGTAGGACCACAAGTAAAACCACGCCCATTAACTGGTCTATACCACTTGGACCGCCAAGTTCCCTACCTTCACTAGGACAATCATCAGGGCAATCTAGATCAACAACCAACGTCATGACCTGGAGTACAACACCGAGACCAAGATCCACGACTGAAAAGGTCATCCATCACGGGCTTGACCTGGACCAACAGGGCCATCTGGAACCATAACAAGCAGTACCCGGTCCAAGACTACATTGCATCATCCATCATCTGGACGAAGGCCACCCGAGACCACCGCTAGCCATCAAGACCACCGAGATTGTCCACTTTACCCTTCAGGGGCCTGAACTGCCAGTACAGGGTCTATCATCCTGGACCAGCACTGTGCTGAATATACCAACCTTGACCTCCTTAACTACTACCGGAGACAAGGATCCCCTCAACTACTATTAATATACAATTAATTGGACAAGCACCTGAATCACAAGCAGGACTAACACCGGGACCACTAAGACCATCAGGACTATGGAGGCAAACAATAAATAAATAACTTTTAGTGAGAGATCATAATTCAAATTTTGCTCTTGAGATGCACGTTGCTCTGAAATCCACAGCGCATTATATAAACCATTAGACATCATTTTGATATATACATATATTCATGTACAGCAGAGCATGCATTATGCAATGTGACTGCAAAGTCCTGTCCTGCTGTCCTGGACCTTAAGGCTACTTTTACACAATTCATCCAGCAAAATGGACTTTAAAGTGGAGCTTTATTTCATCTAAATTAGCTGAATTTGCTAAATCATTTGCAGCGGTCTGGAAAATAAGGAAAACATCCCCAAAAACATCAGCAATCCACAAGCCTGAACTGAGTGATGCATTGATCAATCCCACTGAAGACAATGCACTTTATTTCGAGTCAATCCCAGAGGCAGAGACTGATTACTGGAAACAGTCAAACAGTATTAATCCACGACTGAAAATAGTTTCGAGCAAATGGAAGATTTAAAACACTTCCAGAAAAATCTTTAGCTTGTTTGGCAGAAATAAATTACATCTTTTTAACAAATATAAACAAATTTATAGAAAAATGGTGAAACAGTAAACCGACTCTGTATCTTAGTGTGAAGGCTGCCAAAATGATAACACACTATTGGAAGAAATTTGTGATTCAACGCCTTCTCCAAGGACATTTGTGGAAGACAAATTGGGGACTGAACACGTAACTTTATGAGTGGAAGTGAAATTGTTGAGAAATTAATGAGAACATTTGTGTGTTGCAGATTATTTCCTGGTAACAATGCTCCGAGCTCGGGGGTTCTGAAGTGCAGGCAGTCTATCCTGAATCATGTGTGACAGTGAATTATTGAAATGTTAAAATAAACGGACACAGCGACGATTCACTGAAAACAGCATTGGTTTTGTTGCACAAGAGTTACAGCTAACCAGGCGTGTGACAATCATTCAAGTTCCCGTGTCTCCACGTATGCAGATGATGGTGTAGTAAATGTACTTCAAGGCAAAAAAGGCTTTTAAATTTAAGAAAATGAGACGCACCTAAACTACTCGGACGTTCTCCATCGTCATTGTTGATTTTATTTCTAGAAGAACTATTTGCTTCAGCAGCAGTGTGCTTTGAAGAAAAGCTGCATTTTCTCAGAGAGAGAAAAAAGAACATTTTAAAAGTGTTGTACCCTTAAGTTTACAACTTTAAAACTTCTGTATAAGTGGATCCGAAGTGTGACAGTTCCATTTATTTAAAGACTTAATGGATAAACATGGAATTCAGGAGGCTAACAGCCATTAACAAGATCGTACAATGTGAAAACTAGCATTCAAGCAGAGCTACTTGGTGTGAAACAAAGCATTTGAGGGACGACATTAAGGGAGCAGGTTCTGTTTGGAAGCTTTTGCTCCTCTTCTTGTACCTTCAAAACCTGTTGGAAAGCCTGTTAATTTCCTGTTATTAAAGTCTGAAGGAACAAGGCGTATTGGCATCCTCCCAAGTAACTCATTTGACCAACAGGAGCCTCGGGAAGCGTGTCTTCACGCCGAGCGTTGGCCGCCGTGGCTGCAGAGGTGTTCCGGCCTCGTCTGCACGGCTGACCTGCTTTTCTCCGTCAGGATCTGCGTCCAGCCTCTTGTCCTTGGCCGTCTTCTGCTTTGGCTCGGCCGACAGTGATTATGTCAAATGCATTATGGATGACACATGAACTAAAACACCCCTGAAACAAAACGAAGAAAACCGAGCCGTCCAGCCGCCCAATCCTTCACAGTGAGAGACAGAAAGAGGGCTGCGAATTCTCTGTGCTCTCCCCCTCCCTGCCTCCCTCCGATCCCCTGGATCCGCCACACATCAGTCATTAAAATTTATGCCACCTCTGGATGAGAAAGGACTGGAGGGAAGGAGGGGGGAGGCAGAGAGAGACTGATAGCCCATGAATAGAGTGATGTGAGAGAGGAGCCACAGAGAGCGGAGGGAGTCCCAGGAGGTGGACGACTTTTGAGCTGCTTCATCTCAAACTCTGGTCAGGCTCTTTCTGCCGCCGACCGATTCACATCAGCTCATCCTTCTTTCATCGCGGCCGTCCCACCGTATCCTTTGTCATCCTCTTCCTGCCCGTTCACAGCCACTCCTCGCTGATATATACATAACTAAGAGATATCACTTAATGCAGGTATAAACCCCAGCGTTAGTTCAGAGCCGCTCTCGCTCTCCTCGAATACTAAAACCTGAAATGAGAAACAGCTGTTCTGCACTGTGGAGTCAGACTGATAAAATTCACTCCCCCTCTTCCGCCCACAGTTTCTCCTTCATTTACCCCGCTGCTTTGTCTCGTCTTTCTTCTATTAATCAATCTTCTTTCTCTGGAAGCGCTGGCTTGCTCTCCGGCTGCAGGCCTTCCCATCTCGTGCCGTGCCCTTTGTTTCCCCCGCCGCTCAGTCGGAGGTCTGAAGCCGTAGTTGAGTTTGGACGGGTAACTTTGGCTGATCCCTCTCACGTTCTGGTCCGCCGGTTTCCAGCGCGGCTCCGTCCTGCACGCTAAACCCGACTCATAAATCAAACCTCGGCGAGGAACTCGTAGCGCCTCGCCAGCGTGAAGCCGCACTGGCACTTCCTCGTCCTCGCTCTCTTTCCCTCCGAACGCCATGCAGCCCTTAGGAGGACTTCTTCTGAGAAATGACAGACACTCTAAACCCACAACCACATAACAAACCCCCGTTCAAATGGCGTCCGTGACCCCACACTGCTTAATTATCATCTTAAAGCTCTTTGACGAAATTGAAAACAACCTTTTATATCTTACTCAGCAACTTTCATGCCTCATTAAAACCACATTTTAATGAAACAAATTTCTTTTTAATCAAAATCTCATTACTTTAAATTCCTAGAAAGCAGAACGCCTTTAACAATGCTTTCAGAGAGCACCAGGAGGCATCGATAAAATCCCCAACTCATAAAAGACTCTTAAACTCAGCCAGAAATTAGTTATTTTGTTTGACACACAGCTTGTTTTTAAGTGAGCTGTCACAGTGATAACTTCGTCAGACTGTCCGCTTTGCCACTGAATACTAAATGTTTTTCTGACTCGAGCGCAGCGTGAAAAACTGCCGAGATAATGTCCGGGGCTTTTCTTCAGGTGGGACACTTCGCATTCAGATGTTACCAGGTTTTATTCTCGGCTGAAACTGCTTATCTGACAGCCTGCGGCGAGAACAGTCCTCAGAATACTGTTCATGGTAGAAGTGGAAGTATAGAAAGGTTTTCCTAGAATCCATTCGAAGAAGACTCAACATCTGTCGTCTCGAATGTCGCTGTGAATCTTGCAGTTTTGAATTTGCGCCATCAAGGAAAGAAAAAAGCAAGAGAGTGAACTTTTATCCTCTCCATTTAATCGTCGTGCGCCTATTTTGTTCCTGCTGACGGGATTTGGCGAGCGCGCTTCTCAGAACCTCGTATAAACTCATAACCTCGTAACCATAACTCCTCCACTGTTTATAACCGCGGGGTCAAGCATGTGGTCCGCAGGCCAAAGTCAGCCTGTAAAAGAGTAAAAATAACAAAGACCTTAACTGCGATATTTAAAAAAAAATAGAAAATAATTGCTTTTCTCGGTGTATTCACCGTTTCAGTGAGACTGGAGAACAAAGCGTCAAAACAGAGACGAGGAGCTAAAGCGTCAAAGCTGAATGACAACAAATTTCAGACTTCTAAAAGGTGAACAATATTATTGCTTATTTTTTGAGTTCAGTAGAATCAAGGGATATTTCTTTGAGTTGTCTCCATGGTGTGTGATTGCATTCTATAATTTCACTGGTCCAAGAGAGCTACGTTCAAACTGCGCAATGAAAGAAGTCTGAAAAATGTTTAATAGTGATAATTATGCAGTGGTGGCGATGGCGAGTACGCAGACGTCCGTTTGGACAGACGACCGAGCTGGACCGTTTTCACATCGAGGCTTTGAGGCTAGCTTAGCGGCATCTCGGTTGCTAGCTTCACCGACATCTCGGCTTGGATCTCAGCGTTGTGTTCACTACTCTGAAGAAATATGCTCGGCGGTTTGGCCGGATTGGAGCCTCTTCCAGGCCGCTTTTGACCTACGGGTCTTATGTTTGACACCCCAGCTCTACTCGAACCTGAGGTGGTAAAAACACTTGGAAGCATTTCTTTAGCAGGAGTAGTGATAAAGAGCTGATTTCCACAATGTGGAACTGCTGATCGAATTGATCCAGTTGTGAAAAAGGTGATTAAATCACAGTGAGAGTTAAATACGAGCATCTGGGGGCCTCATTCAAGGGCCCACATTAGGTTTATATGTTTAAATGATCCTGCAACACCAATAAACGGAAGCAGGCTGGATCTTTTTACCATAAATAACTGAAACACATTTCTGTAATAATCTGCACATCATTACAATAAATCCTCTGACTTGAGGTCAAAGATGTAAAAACACTGAAAAAAAAAAAAAAAGCCATCATCTTCGCACACAACAGCTTCAAACAAAACAAAAACAATTATTTGGGCACAGCAGCCAAATATCTGCAGGAACACGACAGGACGGACAGAAACACGCATTAGGGAAAAAAATCCCATTAGCCTCTGTCCGTGCGGGGGCGTCTGGGCGGCCATGCAGAAGATATGCAGTAATTCCAGGTCTGCACATTTACAGGCGTCAGAATAATCTATTGGAAGGCAGCCGGCAGTGGGAGAGCCCCCCTCCTGCCCCCCCCCCCCCCCCCGTGTTTGTGTGTGACGGGATAAATGCAATGTGATGTCAGTCTACAGCAAACTCCACACACTGCAGTTCACACCCGATAAGAGAGGAAACACACACACACACACACACACACACACACACACACACACACACACAGCGGCGTGGTGATTTAGCGACAGGCTGTACATCAAGCACACAGGGACACGCAGAGTCCTTGACTGTCAGAAGGAGAAAATAGTACCTTTAACTGGCCGCACCCCTCCTCCAGCCTTTACTCCATCCATCCGTCTGCCCGCCCATTCACGCATCCATCCATCCATCTCTCCCTCCACCCAACCGGCCATTTGTCTCTCTCCTCTGTTTGGCTGTATGATTGAAACAAGTGCGGCTGAACATCACTTCTGACTTCATGACGCAGGCTGTGAGCGACGCAGGGAGGAGCGGGAGGAGAGAACGTTCCCAATAATTGACCTGTTGCCTGCACTTTCAACTCCAAATGGAATTCTATTGCTTTTTTTCCTCCCCTCCTCTGACAACGTGCGCCTACAATGCATGGCTTCCGCAATGGTACTTAAAGAAAATAATGACTTTATTAATCACAGGCTTCCCGTTCTGTGCATTAACCAGAGAGCCGCCGGTCTGCAGGAATTAAGTGCAAACAGCCGCTGCTTTTCTCTTCCTTGTTCTCTGCCTTTTGCGTCCACTTGTGATAAATTAAATGTGTTCGCACCGTAATGTTGTTCTGGAGGTTTTAAAAAAAGTCTAATCTGTACATTTCCAGTTGCAGAGGGCTGCATGTGACCTCTGAACTGAGAGGAGTCCCGGTCCAGGTCCAGGTCGTCTTTGACTACATTAAAAGAAGAAATAAAAAAAGCAGTGCTTGTGAGTTTTACAAAGCTGTCCTTGGGCTTCTTCTTTTAGAAAAAAAGTGTTTTTGTCTGTGTGAGACAGACTGAATGATCTTCAATGTCAAAGGGACTTTTCTTTTTATTAAACATCAGTCGCGGCAAAGTATTTTCTCTGTGAGTAAAGTTTCCATCTTTTTTGGCTTCATCGATGAGCGTTTCGGCCGAGTTCATCACGGCAGGTCAGGTGAGCTGAATGTCTGATCGACTGCGTTAATGCCAGTCGCGTTGCCCATCCTGTCAATCTGTCGGGTAAACGGACACCAAAACAACACGAGGAAGGTTTTCCGTGTGAACGAAGCCCGAGTGTTTCTGCTGCTCTGATGATGGACGAGCAGACGTGACCTTTCACCCCATGACGCCTGGAAACACTAAATCCAATCAAGCAGCTACAGGAGATGCCTGGACGACTCTATTCAGTTATCTCTAAGATAGTCAGAAGTAAAGAAACCCTTCCTCCACATGATTTCTCAACGTGGTCGACAGAGACAAATCAAACACTAAAGAAGCAGACGCCGATTCCCAAAACGCAACCAAGGTTTTCTGTTTTTATTTGAAAAGAGGGTCTTGAAGTCACTTTGATCTGAACTGAATCGTGATCCACATAAGCCTCGGCATCAACAGAGGGGGCGTGGCCTAAACTTTCCACACTTCAGAGTTTCAGCCCATTAATGTGGAGGAGTAATTTTCTGCCCGATGTGATTCATTGTCTGTAATAATGAAGCCACGAGGAACAAAAGTCTGCAGATTTGCTTTTTCTAATCAAACACTCCAGCAGGAGGTTTCAGCTGCTAATTCTCCTCCGGACCGACTCGCACTAATTAGTGGGCTCAGCCGCCGCCGCCGCGTCGGGTCAGACAGGAAATCGCAGCTGTATGAAGACGTTATTAGTTCTCCGACTCGCATCCACCCAGGACACATTTGTAAGTCGGTCAATAACGTGTAGCCGAGCAGCAGCAGAGGCAATAATTTTCATACCGCGGCCGCCGATCCTCCGGTGAGCCGTTCAGAGCCGCACGGATCGGCTGCACGTGCACGTGCACGTGCACGGCGGCCGGCGCCACGTGATCAATACTCGATCTGGAGTCAGAGGCGGCGGCGTGGCTAACGCCAGGTCAGCAGGTTTTATGAGAGCGTTTAGCTCGTCTGACAAGTATCCATTTAGTTTACACACGTTAAACTGTTAGTGTTCACACACACGCACGCACGCACGCGCGCACACCTGACTTTACAGCTAAAGCTAATGTTTATGCGATACTTGATTAATCAACGACCTTTAAAACGATTAGTCAAGCAACTGGATAATGACTCACAGAAGTAATTAATGTCTCTTATTCAGCTATTAGTTGCTGAACTCGGCTCTTTGAATTAATCGGTTTTGTGATAAATAAAGATGGAGAAGTGGGTCAGTGGAGGAAGCCGCTCTGAGTCCCAGACGTCCGAGAGAAACGTCTTCAACCAGCCACTGTGCACGTGCATGTGCACGACAGTAAACAGTTCCGTGCACACTGACCTCCTGCAAACTGCTTCTACCCGCAGCGACCGGAGGATATTTTTCTGATTTCACTGTGAACTGTCACGAGACGCCGTCTTGCCGTCGTTTCTGCTCCACTCTTTGATTTCAGGAGACAAGCAGGTGAAGCAGGGACGGTAAGACGTCCTGATTGCCCGATTTGTTCACAAACGTAAACGCCGAGTGTCGTCGCCAGCTGCCAGGCACTGACGCAAGCTCTGGAAACAAGTCCGACCAACATTTCTGTTCACCGCGACGCAGATTAAGAGTTTTCCATAAAAAACTTTTTATGGCACTGTAAACATCTGAAACAAGGCAAGAAGACTTCAAGCTTCCTGATTCATAAAGTTTTCATGCGCTGCTGTGTTGTTGTGAGAGAATGGCAGCGAGATGCTGCTACAGGCCCCCATATGTACACAAAGGTAAACAGCGGCGGTGCTGAAAATAGCGGCGGCGGCGGCGCAGCCAGAAGTTGCAGGAAGAGTCCTGGAAAGACGTCGGGCAGAGTGAGAGCGGATGCTGCTGCGGACTGAGAGTCTGTGTTTCTTCCTCCAACAATAAACGCTCCGGCAGCCGCACTGGAATAAAAACTGACATCCTGTAATAATACATTCTGAGTGCGGCGCTCCGCGTCTGGATAAACGGCTCCGACGGCCGACTCCTGAACGAGGACCGAAAGGACGGAGCAGAACCCGAGTCAGCGCGGAGTGAGGGTGTGTTCCGGCGGCCGAGGCGACGTCTGTCAGCTGCGCTGGGGAAGCGGTGTGGACCGGATGCAATTACACACTGTGTGTGGGTGTCAAGGAGTGTGTGTGTGTGTGTGTGACTTACTTGAGGCTGCGTGAGACGGTGGCACAGCTGCCAGACTTGAGCCAGATGCAGTATGGGTCCCGAGAAGACAGACAGCTCCTGTGTAACACACACACGCACACGCACACGCACACACACTGAATCAGAAACTGATCATGGTATCAATGATCCAAATACCACCAGAGACTCACAGAACTGCAACATATTCTATTTCAATGAACAAAAAGTTTCATTTTCCGTGACTCTGAGCACCACTGTCGTCCAACCAGACACACAAAACAAAACATCTCACTTCAAACCGTGTAAACGGGGCCGAAACTAAACCCACTGACTGAGAGGGAGCACTTTTTTTTTTTTTTCCCCAAAGAACAAATCTGAAAGGATCAAAACATTATCAGTTAATGAGGTGTTTGCTTTTCCCATAAATATTAAAATTAAACGACAGTACTCAGTGTCAGATGCTTCTGTAACGCCGAGCAGCTGCAGATTGATGCATCCAATCAAACGGAGCCGCCGAGGCTCAAACTTTTTACTGCGTCTGGTAACGTCCACATCAATTCTCGTGGCTTCCAGCTGATCAGTGAACTGACGACAGCCACAGAGCGGATCAGGTCAATAGCTGGGATTAACGGCGAGGGACGAGCTGCCAGTGCAGGAGGTCAGGAAACTGGAGAATCAAGACTCCGCCTCTCATCAACACAAACACTGTGGTGGTTGGGAAAAGTTTCTCTAACTTCTCATATGATTCATGTTTTTTATGAACTTACACTGCTAAAAAATTAGTAAATTCTGTTCTACTCTATTGCTTGAAGGGATAAATTGTGGCGTTAAAGGCAGTGAGCAGAGCCTCACTGCTTGTTGTGTTCAGCCAGCTGGTTCTAATCTTCTGGCCGATCCGTGTGTCTTCCCAAAGTTAAGTTTCTGGCTGCAGTCCTTGTTAAACTACAGGAAGAGTTCAATAAGAGAATCACTCAGTGCGAGCGTGTGTGTCGTCTCGCTAAAGGTTAATTGTGTGAATGTGTGTGAGTTTATGTCCTGTAAGCACAGAAAACAAGAGGAGGGACGACTCATTAAATACTGTACGCAGAGAGAGAGACGCGCTTTACGGGCTTCAGGAGGAGAAAGAAGAGGGGATTAAATTAGGTTTGCTTCCACTGCAGACAAGTGATTTATAAACGTCGAAGCCATGTAGATGTGTTCGAGAAAAATCATTGATTATGTTGTGTAACAAACCAATAACTTACTAAAATATTCTTCACAGCCATGACTGACTGACACTGCTGCAGAATATGTATCTTCATTATCTGAATATCACGCTGATCTCGTCCACAATACTTGTTTTTTTTCTGTGAAATGGAGCCATTATTATCTATTAATACAATATTGACTTATTCTTTGTTTTCTTTCTCAACTGCTACAGCAATATTGCAAAAACTGCTTCATATTACAAGGAAAAATGTCCTTATGGTTAATTGATAAAATGCCACATTACACTATTGGAACGTTATTACAAAAAAGACTGAATTATTAAATTATAGATGTTTCAGCTTTTTTGGGACGCCGGAAATCAAACACTGATATCAGTTAAAGTGAATTCATGGCTTGTTTTTACAGCTGCAGACAGTCTGATATTTAAAGACACTGCAGCTCCCAGTTTATCAGTGAATATTTACACAACACGCACACTGTTCCTATGTATGAATAAAATATACAATCAGCTTTGTTTACTGCCGTCAGCTTCAGCTATCAGGCTTCAGAGAGTGAAATGTACGTCAGTCAGATTAGTCCCTGATTGGAGTTCTGACTTGTTTGTGTTTGGAAAGGAAGGCGCTTTAGCAAAGAGCAGGTTTTATTCTTTTTCTTTCGAAGCTCCGCCGCACAGCGACGAAGTGACGATGAACAAAATCAATGACAAAAACTCCTTTACTGTCGTCTCACCTTCTGTCCTCTCAGGTCAAACTGACCGGCTCATTCTGGACCATGCATAAAATGAAGCAAAAATGTCTAAGTTTCACCTTCCTAATGAACATATTCTGGATTTTACAGCGGTTTTTAACCTTCATTTGAATAAATGTACATCACATTATTGAATGGAAAAAAATTACATTTTGAATTATTTCCACTATAACTATGATCAGATGTGCCGAAGTGGCAGCAAATACTCAAACTGTAATTTAATTCAACTTGAATGTAGTCTGCATGTATTTGCAGGTGGAGTTACTGTTTTCATTAGAGTGCAGCACTCTGCGCTGCATGTTTGTATTAAAAGAAACATAAGGACTGATTTTAATAAAACGGACATCAGACAACATATGGAGTCAGAATTAATTTGACTTGCAAAGAGAGACAAACTTAACCAACTATACATGTCTAATTTCCCAATAATGAAATGGAAGGACATCAAAATTAAGACGCTGACTTCTGAAAATGTTTGGAAATGATCTGAACACAAGTGGAGCGTTAAGGAAATACTGGATGTGTGCAGAGGCCACACGGATCCTAACTGATGTGCACAAAGGTGAATTTCCCAAAAATTTTTCAAATGTTTCAAAATGATTAAAAGACACAAATAAACTTCACACGCCGTCCTTCCTTCCATCTGTGTATACCTTGCAATGACAAAGCTTCTTAATTCTAGGATGTAATTTTTACATTCTATCTTTACTCGGTCTTTTTTGTGGTCAAGCATTACCTGACTCATCTGTAAATTAGGGCTCTGGTGTTCATACCGATGATAAATGTGATCTCTAATAACTCGAGAGTCAGTCACGGTGACTGTTTTCCAGCGGCCGCGTCTGAAACGTGTCCTAACTTTGTTTTTGGGACTTTGGGACGTGGCTCTGTCCGGCTCGATGCGGCGGCTGCAGCTCGGGGTCAGGATGACAGCAGGCCGGCTGATGAGGGTCGGGCTGACGGGCCGTGACTGATGGTGGAGACGGAGGAAGAGCGGCAGATGTTTCTCCATCACTTTTCATGTTCGGCAGTCAGCAGAAAAGGTCAGTACAGTACGAGCCCCGCCGTATAGCCGCTCTGCGATTTGCTGAATAACGTGAGTGGACTCGGACCTGCTTGCTTCCTCAGAGCCTTTAAATCAGTCAGCATTAAGCACCATCAATAGCCATTAGTCATCCTCTGCAGCCTCCAGTCCCAGCGGGATCTCAAGACCGGCGACTTTCCTCCTGCTTTCCGAGCCACGTGTCGGTTTGTTGATTGCACCGCGGCGCCGACCTGACGTCAGCCTCGGCAGTTTAATCGCCGGCTGCGGAATGAGATGCATGAATCTGGTGGCCTTCGAT